>NC_053023.1:168415570-168715570 GCF_003073215.2 Triticum urartu
CATAAGCGAGCACTCGAGGTGACCTGTACATGAGTTCCGTGGGGAGAACTTCTTCTGCCCCGTAAATGAGGGAGAAGGGTGTCTGACTGGTGGCTCGATTTGGCGTCGTTCTAATTGACCAAAGAACCGCCGACAATTCATCAATCCAGCATCATCCGCACCTGCATAGCCTGTCAAAAGTCCTTGTCCGGAGGCCTCGCAACACTTCAGCATTCGCCCTCTCAGCCTGGCCGTTGCTTCGTGGATGTGCAACAGAAGCAAAACGGACCTTGCTGCCGAGGTCCTGGATGTACTGCATGAAGGCGTGGCTCGTGAACTGGGTGCCATTGTCGGTGATGATCCTGTTTGGCACACCAAAATGGCAAACTAGCCCCTTGAAGAATTTGACGGCCGATTGTGTTGTCACCTTTCTCACTGTCTCCTCCTCCAGCCACTTTGTGAACTTGTCGATTGCAACATACAAGTACTCAAAGCCCCCGACATCACGGGGAAAGGGGCCCAGTATGTCGAGCCCCCAGACCGAGAATGGCCAGGAGAGAGGGATTGTTTGGAGCACTTGAGCTGGTTGATGAAGCTTCTTCGAATGGAACTGACACGCTTCACACTTGGTTACTAGTGTCGTTGCATCCTGGAGGGCGGTGGGCCAGAAGAAACCTTGCCGGAATGCCTTGCCGGCAAGGGCCCTTGACCCTATGTGGGAGCCACATATGCCTCTGTATGTCTCTGCCAACAACTCCAGTCCTTCCTCCCAGGGAATGCACTTCAATTTCACATTGTTTGGTCTTTTCCTGTACAGGACGTCGTCGACGAACTGATACATGGCAGACCGACGGGCTACTTTCTCTGCTTCTTCCTGCTCCTCAGGGAGTTCCCCTGTTTGGAGGAATTGGACGGTATGTTGTGCCCATGCCGGAGCCTGAGGCTCAACGGCAAGGACTAAAGGCACTTCCTCGGCCATGGGAGTAGCTGTCTCTACAGCCAGGACTTGACGCCCCGCCGGAGTCGGTTGCCCCACGGCTGGCTCAGTGCCCACGGCAACATCCTTGCCGGCGGCTCCTGGGAGCTCGGCGGGAAAGTACTTGTCGGGGCCTGATTTCCTTCGCTTGTTCTGCTCTATTGATGGTTCAACAGATGGTTGAGTCAGCCGAAGCACAAAAGTACCTGGTTCCATAGGTAGTTTGAAGGCAGCGCGCTTCGACAGGTAGTCGGCGATGTCGTTCTCCACTCGGGGAACATGCTCCGCCTGTATACCGTCAAAGCGCTCCTCCAGCTTCCTCACCTCATCCACATAGGCCTCCATCAACGGGCTTTGATAATCTTTGTTGACCACGATCCTGAGACCGGCAAGCAACCCCTCGTATTCAGCAGTGTTGTTTGTGGACATCTCCCTGGGAAAGTGCATCTGGATTACATACTTGAGGTGCTCTCCGGTGGGTGCGACGAGCAGCACACCAGCATCGGCACCATGCAGCGAGAAAGCTCCGTCAGAGTACATAATCCAGTTGTGACTTGCCTCCTTGCCGGGGAGGGTGGTCTCCTGGATCTCTTCGTCTGGCGTCGAGGTCCACTTGGCAATGAACTCTGCCAAGACTCTGCTCTGGATTGTCGAAGTACTTTCAAACCTCAAACCAAAGCTTGACAGCTCCACATCCCACTCCACAATCCTCCCGGTTGCATCTGGATTATGCAATATCCGTTGCAACTAGAGGCGGGTGACGACGGTGATCTCGTGTGCCTGGAAGTAATGACGCAGCTTCCTCGAGGCCATAAGGAGGCCGAAGAGCAATTTCTGCATGCTGGAGTACCTTGACCTAGCCCCCTGCAAGAGGGAGCTGACAAAGTAAACTGGGTGCTGCATCATTTTCTTCTTCGGCAGCACTTCGTCTGGTTGCGTAGGCCCTGCTCCGCCAGCGTTGGACCCTGCCGGGGGCCTTGCCTCTTTGTCGACCCCCCTCTGCGCCACTAGTGCGGCACTGACCACTTGGTTCGTTGCCGCCAGGTACAGCAGCAACGGTTCTTGGGGTTTGGGCGCAACCAGTATCGGTGTAGAGGAGAGGTATTTCTTCAAATCCTGCAGCGCTGCTTCGGCCTCTGGGGTCCATTCCATTGGGCCCGCCTTTTCAAGATTTTGAAAAAGGGAAGGGGATGCTCAGCAAACTTGGAGATGAATCTGCTCATGGCGGCAACGCACCCAGTGAGCCGACGTGCGTTCTTGATCCGCTTGGGTGCCCTAATCTGCTCAATAGCCTTGATCTTGTCTGGATTTGCCTCGATCCCATGCTGTGACACAAAGAACCCAAGAAGTTTGCTGGACGGAACACCGAAGACACACTTCTCAGGGTTAAACTTGAGGTTGATCTTGCGCATATTCGCAAACGTCTCTCCCAGATCTTGTACAAGTGTCGCCCTGTCTTTGGTTTTGACCACTATGTCATACATATAAGCTTCCATATTTCTATGTAGTTGGGGCTCAAAACCAATCTGGACCGCCCTTGCAAACGTCAAGCCAGCACTCTTCAACCCGAAAGGCATCCGTAAAAAGCAATATGTGCCACATGGGGTGATGAATGTTGTCTTCTCTTCGTCCTCTCTCACCATGAAGATTTGGTGGTACCCCGAGTAGGCGTCGAGGAACGATAGCAGGTCACACCCGGCTGTGGAGTCAACAATTTAGTCAATGCGCGGCAACGGGAAAGGGTACTTGGGACAAGCCTTATTGATATTTGTGTAGTCAATACACAACCTCCACTTCCCATTCGTCTTGCGCACTACTACCGGATTGGCCAACCACGTCGGATGAAGTACTCCTCTCACCAAACCTGCCCCTTCCAACTTCCTGATCTCTTCCGTAATGAACTCTTGCCGCTCCAAAGCTTGCTTCCTGACCTTTTGCTTGACAGGTCGCGCATGAGGACAGACAGCAAGATGGTGCTCAATCACCTCCCTGGGAACACCGGGGATGTCGGATGCTTGCCACGCAAACACGTCGACATTCAACCGCAGGAAGGTGACGAGAGCGCTTTCCTATTTGCTGTCCAGGGTGGAGCTTATGGCGAAAGCCCCTCCCATGCCATCCTCCTCGACGGACACCATCTTGGTCTCTGGCAGCGCAACTCTGGATTTCTTAATCTTGCCGATGGAGCTCTCTGGCATGTCCTCGACAGGGGCACAACACTCCGAAGAGGTGCGCTTGCCGGAGTGGGTGCGAGAGGTCTTGCCGGTCTTCTTCCCTGCCGGGGCTCCAGCGGCAGGAGCGAATGCCTTGGCGGCAGTCGCTGCAACTGCTTCCCGGTAGAGTTGGTCGGCGCAGATCAGTGCATCCTTCTTGTCGGAGGGGACGGTGATGATGGTCATCGGCCCCGGCATCTTCAGCGTGTTGTAGGCGTAATGTGACGCCGCCATAAACTTGGCTAGTGTCGGGCAGCCGAGAATCCCGTTGTAGGGCAAGTGGCCACATCGAAAACAATCCTCTCCGTCCTGTAGTTTAACTCGCCTCCAAATGCCACGGGCAGCGTGACCTTACCCTTCGGCTGGCTCCTCCCTGGGTTGACCCCTTGAAACAGGCCAGTCTCTTCGAGGTCTCCATCAGGAATCTGCAGCCTTTTGATCACAACGGGCGAGATCAAGTTCAGACCGGCCCCGCCGTCAACTAGCATCTTCTTCACCTTGAGGTTGTGTATTGTTGGCGAGACCAACAACGGCAAACACCCGACCGCAGTCGTGCGGTCAGGGTGGTCCTCGGCGTCGAAAATGATAGGCATGCTGGACCATTTCAGTGGCCCCTGAGCATCGAGGGATGGTTCCGTTGTTGTAACCTCACGCGCCCACTGCTTGAGTTGGCGGTGAGAAGTGTGCAATGAGGCGCCACCGTCGATGCACATGGCCTCTGTAGCCTCTTGGAACTCGTGCTCGCCGGACTCGTCATCCTCGTCATGATCATCATCTTCTTGCTTCTTGTCGCGGCCCCGGGCGGGCCTCTCTTGCTGATTATCCTTCCCGCGGCGGCCTCCTTGGCCGCCACGCTTCTTTCTAGACCCCTCGGCACCATCCTGGCCCTCCTCCTTGTCTTGCCTCTCATACTCGGCTTTTTTCTTCTCAGCAAGCAGCTCGACTTGCCGGTAGTTCTGGAGGTCGTGGCCCTTGGTGCGGTGGATCTTGCAATATTGCTTGTCGGAGGCTCATGGCTTGTCGGCGGCAGCCAAGGCCCGGCAAGCGGCGCACCCGGCAATTTCCTTGCCGGGGTCGTCTGCCTTGGCCTTCTTGGCAGTGTCGGTGTCCTCGGATCCCTCGACAGCAAGCACGTCCTGCCCTTGTGCTTCCTGTTGCGGCGCTGGCCTGTTTTCGTCGGGGTGGCCGCGTCTTCGTCTATGGAGTCGGTTTCCGTGTCGGCGTCCTCGCCGGGGTACTTCCTACCCTCTTCTTCTCAAGCGCACCTATCGGCCAGAACATAAAGTTCGGCCACATCCTTGACCTTGTTCATCACCAGCCCTTCACGCATCTTGCGGTTGCGCACATTCTGATGGAATGCGCTGATCACGGCAGCGGGATGAACATCTGGGATGTTGTATTGCACCCGGCTGAACCTCTATATGTACTTGTGCAGGGTTTCACCTTCCTTCTGGGGGATGATATGCAAATCGCTTGCCTGGCCATGAGCTTGATGGCCTCCGGTAAAGGCGCCAATGAACTCATGGCACAAATCCAACCAAGAAGAAATGGAATCCGCCGGCAAGTGCATCAGCCATGACATGACATTGGGTTTGAGTGCCAACAGGAAGTAATTGGCAAGCACCTTGTCGTCGCGAGCTCGAGCAGCTTGCATCGCAATGGTGTAGATGCTGAGGAACTCAGACGGGTGGGTCTTGCCGTTGTACTTCTTGCCAACGTCTGGCTTGAACGTGCGGTGAGAGGGCCACTGGAACTGCCGCAGCTCACGGGTAAAGGCCGGGCAACCCACCTCGTAGGGTAGGTCGCCAGAGCCCTCGGTGCTGGGTGGTCCATAGTGGGTCCCGCCCGCCTATCTGACTGGTGGTGTGCATCGCACCGGTGTTCGATGGTGGTTCAAGCGTCTTCGCGGGCTCGCTCCCGGAGAACTTGGTGCTAATCGCGGTGGGCCTGTGGGTCGTACGACCCTACGGAAATGTTATTACAAGCGTCGTCACGACGGATCGACACCCGCAGTGGCTGGCGTGGAGGAGGAGAGTGTACCGTGGGTGCAGCGCCCCGATCCTTCCACCACTGGCATGCGGTGGCTCGACGGAGCGCCGGCCAGAGGGCCCCGTCGGTCGTGGCTCATCTTTGTTGGCAATGCCGACGAGGCTTTGGGTGGTGGCTCTCCACTCATCGAGTTCCTTCGTAGCAGGAGGAAAGTCGAGGAGCAACTACGCGCGTGCCAAAGCTTCCGCTGGCGTGGGTGGTGGCGAAAGTTGCATGGATCGTGATGTGCTCCGACTTCTAACCACATTAGAAGGAGCTATATCACGGCTCAGCGGCTGTATGCCGTTTTCGCCAGCACTTCGGCGCGCATGCTGGACTTCTACGTCCCGCGAATGATGCACAGGACTCTTCCCATGACGGTGCCCAGGGTCGCCAGCGTGGTGACGCTGCTCGTCGTGCACAACCTGGGACGAGCGCATCGGGGGTGCCGGCGTAGGCACCTCGGAAGTCACCGCGCCACCTGTGGGTGGCACGACGCCGCCCCTGGAGGGCCCCGCACCGCCTACGGGGGCCTGGCTCCGTCTTTAGATTTGGTGGTGTGTGGCCCGTCGTCTCGCGCATGAAGATGCTGCTCGCCAGGCTTTGGCTGCCAGAGCGATGCGGGTGTTCGCGAGCCGCACCTCGGCTTCCGTCCGTGACCGCCCCACCACTCGCCCGCACTAGTACGGGCCGTTCGGCCCCCGACGATCCGATCGTCGTGATCGTCTTCTTCTTGGGAGCCATGGAGATGAAGAACTGCTAAACTAACTGCTAGAACGGATTCTCACAACTGCGCGACCCCTGCCTGGCGCGCTAGAGATGTCAGTGGGAAACGACACCTATGGGGTCACTGGGATCCCTTCTACGGTTCGTGGGCGCTGGGTTGTGCGAAGAGCGGGTCTCGCGGTTAGCACACAAATTGTTTACCCAGGTTCAGGCTGCGGAGACGCGTAAAACCCTAGTCCTGCTTTGATGTGTATTGAGGTGTTCTTGTGTTCTTGAACTAGTTGCAGTGGCTCTCTAGTCGAAAAATCCGAATCCCCCTCCAGTACGCCCCTGGCCTCCTTTTATAGACAAAAGGGGTTGCCACGGTGGCACACACGAGGTGGAAAGGTGTACAGGGGCTGAGTCTATCCCCTGGCACTGCCGGATAAACGCATGTAATGCACTGCCGGCATGCTCCTCTTGCTTTATTGGGGACGACAGAGAAGCTCGTCCAGCTGTCGTCGCCTCGCCTGGCTCTGACGCGCATCCAAGCTGACGAGGCATTGCAGCGCCACGTTGGCTGGCCGCTGGGCTGGCGCGGTGGTGGAGCCTTCACGAAGATGTGCATGCCACCACGCAGGTGCTTGCTGAGTTGGTGTAGAGGCCGCGCGCTGCCATGCAGATGCCTGCTCAGCTGGTCGAGCTGGCAGCTGTATGGGAGCGGCAGTGGAGTCTCGGCAGACACGGGCCTGGCTGCGGCCTCACAGACGTCCTCGGCAAGGGTCTTGCCGAGGGCCCGGCAAGGGTCTCGCTGCGGCACCGTGGTTGTCCCCGGCAAGGATCTTGCCGGGGGTCTCGTGGATCTCCATGGCAAGGATCTCGCCAAGGATCACCGTCTTCTGGTTTCCATCTGATCTTGCGTGTCTATGGTCTCTATAAAGATCTGCATGCCACCACAGAGGTGCCTCCCAAGCCTTGGTTCCAATATGGCGTAGGAACCTCTTAGGCTCAAGGGTGGCGCACTCTGATGGTGTCAGGCAAGTTGCCCCGGCAAGGATCTTGCCGAGGTTGCGGAAGCCACCCCGGCAAGAGTCTTGCCGGGGGAGTCCACCTCACCCTCTTGCTCTCTCTGCATCTCTAGTCTTGGCATTGCTCTGCTAGTCTTGTGCTCCGGCATTCCTCCTCCGCCCTGCTTAGTGTGGCCGTGGGAGCGGCTCTGACTGCCCGTGCACAAGTAAAGGGGGGCAAAAGGAGAGCCCCTACTTTTGTACACCGACAGTGATGGTCGGAGTCGGAGCCGGATACCCATTCACCAACATGAGCTTGATGTCTTCGTTTAGTGTAGCTCTTTGATGACTTGTCCTTCCTTTTCGAATCCTTGCTTCTCCAAGATGTTCTTCGTTCATAACGATCATCTCTACTCCTTCTATCTCTTGGAGGTGATTCTTCTCTTCTACTTCTCCTTTTGGGTGAATCTTCTCTTCTTTTGTAGGGGGCGTACACTCATTTGAGTAGTGTCCGGGTCTTCCACAATTGTAACAATTACGCTCACGACTCGAAGATCTTTTGTCATTGTAGGACCTTGACTTGGAACTTCTTTCTTTGCTTCTACTCTTGTAGAACTTGTTGAAATTCTTCACCATTAGGCTTAGTTCTTCATTGAAGGTTTGTTTCTCACTTGATGATGTAGGAGCATCACAGGAGGCTTTGTAAGCACCACTAGACTTGTTGTGAAGCTCTTCCTTATCCTTGAGTGACATCTTAAGAGCAACAATTCTTCCAATGACTTCCATTGGCTTGAGATCTTTGTAATTGGGCATCATTTGGATCAATGTGCACACGGTATCATATTTTCCATCCAAGGCTCTTAGGATCTTCTTGATGATGAATCTATCGGTCATCTCTTCACTTCCTAAGCCGGCAATCTTATTTTTGATGAGAGCAAGCCTAGAGTACATTTCGGCGACACCTTCACCATCCTTCATTTTGAACTTGTCAAGTTGACTTTGAAGCACATCCAATTTAGATTCCTTGACGGAGTCGGTACACTCGTGCATATCAATCAAAGTATCCCAGATTCCCTTTGCATTCTCAAGACAGTTGATTTTGTTGAATTCTTCGGGGCACAACCTATTGAAGAGGATATCACAAGCTTGAGCATTGTATTGCAGCATCTTCAACTCTTCCGTGGTAGCTTCATGGTTCGGTTCTCTCCCATCAAAGAATTCACCTTGCAAGCCAATACACACAATAGCCCAAACGGCAGGGTTATGTCCAAGAATATGCATTTTCAGCTTATGCTTCCAACTAGCAAAATTAGTACCATCAAAGTAAGGACCGCTACGGTGGTAATTTCCCTCGCTAGACTCCATACTCTCCTAGGTTGTGAAACCAAGGCTATGATCACCAAAAGCTATGGAAATCAAGGCAAATGGAGACCAATGCTCTGATACCACTTGTAGGATCGAAAGTATGTCTAGAGGGGGGTGATTAGACTACTTGACCAAATAAAAATCTAGCCTTTTCCCAATTTTAAGTCTTGGCAGATTTTAGCAACTTAGCACAAGTCAAGCAATCAACCTACACATGCAAGTATAAGAATATAGCAGCGGAATGTAAATCATTGCACATGAAGGTAAAGGGAGGAGTTTAGAGCGAGCAAACGCAATGTAGACACGGAGATTTTTGGTGTGGTTCCGATAGGTGGTGCTATCGTACATCCACGTTTATGGAGACTTCAACCCACAAAGGGTAACGGCTGCGCGAGTCCACGGAGGGCTCCACCCGCGAAGGGTCCACGAAGAAGCAACCTTGTCTATCCCACCATGGCCATCGCCCACAAAGGACTTGCCTCACTAGGGTAGATCTTCACAAAGTAGGCGATCTCCTTGCCCTTATAAACTCCTTGGTTCAACTCCACAATCTTGACGGAGGCTCCCAAGTGACACCTAACCAATCTAGGATACACCACCCTCCAAAAGGTAATAGATGGTGTGTTGATGATGAACTCCTTGCTCTTGTGCTTCAAATGATAGTCTTCCCAACACTCAACTCTCTCACACAGATTTGGATTTGGTGGAAAGATGATTTGAGTGGAAAGCAACTTGGGGAAGGCTAGAGATCAAGATTCTTGTGGTTGGAATGGAATATCTTGGTCTCAACACATGAGTAGGTGGTTCTCTCTCAGAAAATGTATGTTGGAAGTGTAGGCACGTTCTGATGGCTCTCTCCATGAATGAAGAGTGGGTGGAGGGTATATAGCCTCCACACAAAATCTAACCGTTACACGCAATTCACCAAACTCGGGGGACCAAATCATGAAACTCGGTCAGACCGATTAAGTACAAAATGTGAACGCTAGGCTTTTCAGTGGGACCGACATGTCAACCGATTTCATTAGGGTTAGGGCATAACGTAATCTCGGTGAGACCGATTTCTGCAATAGGCAAATAGAGAGTTGGTCGGCAAACTCTGTGGGACCGAATCGCTCATTTCGGTGAGACCGAAACGTTATGAAAGGGAAACAGAGAGTTTGCATTGCGAACTCGGTGGGATCGTTCGCTCATCTCGGTTAGACCGAAACGTTACGAAGGGAAACACAGAGTTTGCAATCCCATCTCAGTGAGAACGAGATCCCTATCAGTGAGACTGAACTAATTAGGGTTTCTGGCAATGGATATGTCAAATGAACTTGGTGGCGCCAAATAGATCAAATCGGTGGGGCCAAGTTTGACTTTTGGTTTGGGACATATGTGAAGGAAATATTCCCTAGAGGCAATAATAAAGTTGTTATTTATATTTCCTTATATCATGATAAATGTTTATTATTCATGCTAGAATTGTATTAACCGGAAACTTAGTACATGTGTGAATACATAGACAAACAGAGTGTCACTAGTATGCCTCTACTTGACTAGCTCATTAATCAAAGACGGTTAAGTTTCCTAACCGTAGACATGAGTTGTCATTTGATGAACAGGATCACGTCATTAGAGAATGATGTGATTGACCTGAGCCATCCGTTAGCTTAGCACTATGACCATTTAGTTTATTGCTATTGCTTTCTTCATAAGTTATACATGTTCCTATGACTATGAGATTATGCAACTCCCGAATACCGGAGGAACACTTAGTGCGCTATCAAACGTCACAACGTAACTGGGTGACTATAAAGATGCTCTACAGGTGTCTCTGATGGTGTTTTTTGAGTTGGCATAGATCGAGATTAGGATTTGTCACTCTGTGTACCGGAGAGGTATCTCTGGGCCCTCTCGGTAATGTACATCACTATAAGCCTTGTGATGTCTACTACACAACCTTCTTCTTGTAGACGTTGTTGGGCCTCCAAGTGCATAGGTTTGTAGGACAGTAGCAAATTTCCCTCAAGTGGATGACCTAAGGTTTATCAATCCGTGGGAGGCGTAGGATGAAGATGGTCTCTCTCAAACAACCCTGCAACCAAATAACAAAGAGTCTCTTGTGTCCCCAACACACCCAATACAATGGTAAATTGTATAGGTGCACTAGTTCAGCGAAGAGATGGTGATACAAGTGCAATATGGATGGTAGATATAAGTTTTATAATCTGAAAATATAAAAACAGCAAGGTAGTAAGTGGTAAAAGTGACCGTAAATGGTATTGCAATGCTAGGAAACAAGGCCTAGGGTTCATACTTCCGCTAGTGCAAGTTCTCTCAACAATAATAACATAATTGGATCATATAACTATCCCTCAACATGCAACAAAGAGTCACTCCAAAGTCACTAATAGAGGAGAACAAATGAAGAGATTATTTTAGGGTACGAAACCACCTCAAAGTTATCCTTTCTGATCGATCTATTCAAGAGTCCGTAGTAAAATAATACGAAGTTATTCTTTCCGTTCGATCTATCCTAGAGTTCGTACTAGAATAACACCTTAAGACACAAATCAACCAAAATCCTAATGTCACCTAGAGACTCCAATGTCACCTCAAGTATCCATGGGTATGATTATACGATATGCATCACACAATCTCAGATTCATCTATTCAACCAACACAAAGAACTTCAAAGAGTGCCCCAAAGATTCTACCGGAGAGTCAAGACGAAAACGTGTGCCAACCCCTATGCATAAGTTCGCAAAGTCACGGCACTCGCAAGTTATCACCAAAACATACATCAAGTGGATCACGTGAATATCCCATTGTCACCACAGATAAGCACGTGCAAGACATACATCAAGTGTTCTCAAATCCTTAAAGACTCAATCCGATAAGATAACTTCAAAGGGAAAACTCAATCCATTACAAGAGAGTGGAGGGGGATAAACATCATAAGATCCAACTATAATAGCAAAGCTCGCGATACATCAAGATCGTGCCGAATTGAAAAACACGAGAGAGAGAGAGAGAGAGAGAGATCAAACACATCGCTACTGGTACATACCCTCAATCCCGAGGGTGAACTACTCCCACCTCATCATGGAGAGCACCGGGATGATGAAGATAGCCACCCGTGAGGGATCCCCCTCCGGTAGGGTGCCGGAATAGGGTCCTGATTGGTTTTTGGTGGCTACAGAGGCTTGCGGCAGTGGAACTCCCGGTCTAGGTTTCTTTTCAGGGGTTTCTGTATTTATAGGAATTTTTGGCGTCGGGGACAAGTTAGGGGGTCCATGAGATAGGGGGAAACGCCTGGGGGGTAGGGCGTGCCCCCCACCCTCGTGGACGGCCCGGGACTCTTCTGGCCCAACTCTTTTACTCCGGGGGCTTCTTTTGGTCCATAAAAAATAATCAAAAATTGTCACGTCAATTGGACTCCGTTTGGTATTCCTTTTTTTGTAAAACTCAAAAAACAAGGAAAAAACAGAAACTGGCACTAGGCTCTAGGCTCTAGGTTAATAGGTTAGTCCCAAAAATCATATAAAATAGCATATAAAACATCCTAGATGGATAATATAATGGCATGGAACAATAAAAAATTATAGATACGTTGGAGACGTATCAAGCATCCCCAAGCTTAATTCCTGCTCGTCCTCGAGTAGGTAAATGATAAAAGCAGATTTTTTGATGTGGAATGCTACCTAACATATTTTTCAATGTAATTTTCTTTATTATGGCATGAATGTTCAGATCTGAAAGATTCAAGACAAAAGTTTAATATTGACAAAAAATAATAATACTTCAAGCATACTAACAAAGTAATTATGTCTTCTCAAAATAACATAGCCAAAGAAAGCTCGTCCCTAATAAATCATATAGTTTGGCCATGCTTCATTTTCGTCACACAAAATGCTCCCATCATGCACAACCCCGATTGTCGGATTTCGGGTTCCGGCAGACCCTTGAGGTTCAAACACTGGGGTGCGCGCGGAGATTTCGCCTTCTACCTACCTGCACCCCTCCGCCTCGCTAATATCTAAGCTATGGAAAGAACAGCACAAGAGACACAGGGTTTATACTGGTTCGGGCCACCGTTGTGGTGTAATACCCTACTCCAGTGTGCGGTGTGGTGGATTGCCTCTTGGGCTGATGATGATGAGCAATACAAGGAAGAACAGCCTCGCGAGGGTCTGTTCTTGGCTGAGGGGATGAACTGCTAGGAGTTCAGTCACCCTTCTCTCTCTCTCTCCGATTCTCTCTCCGATTTTGATCCCCCTACCCTGGGGGTGGCTAGTCCTATTTATAGGCAAAGGCCCTGGGCCTCTTCCCAAATATTGAGCGGGAAGGAAGGGCGCCAACAATTGGCCAATTTGAAGGGGAACATCTGGTACACTTATCCTGACTAAAGTTGGTCCTCGCCTGCCAAAGGCTCTGGTGGTGACGCTGGCTTGGGCTCCACAATGACTTCCTCCCTGCCATTGGACTGGTCTTGGTCTCGTTGCACCGAAACGGGTGCCTTTGCTTGATGCTCTCGCCTGCGCTTGCTCCCTTTGCACCAAAGAGGAAAGGAGGACACTGCGCGGGCTGGCGCCCGCCTGGCACCCTTGGTCGTCATGGCTTGCGTCACGGGCACCTCGCGAGGTACCCCGCCTTGATCTCTCCGCCTCCTTGCGAGCCAGCCTGATGAGGCCGTGCCTGAGGAAGCTCTGTGTCGTCGCCCCGCGAGGCTTGACCCCTCGCGAGGGTCTTGGGTCTGTGTTGATGAAGATGGGCCGCTGGGCCCCCTCGAGCCACGCCGCAGGCCGCAGGCAGGCAAGTCTGGGGACCCCCGTTCCCAGAACGCCGACAGCCGACAGTAGCCCCCGGGCCCAAGGCGCGCCCGGACTTGGCCATGCAGGGAGGCGAAAGGGCAAGTGCGAAGCGCCGCGTGGCGGTTGATTGGACGTGGGTGTCTCCACTTCCCCACGGCGCCTCGGCAACTGCACGGATTGGACAAGTCCCTGCATGCAAAGCGGGTCATGATTACCTGCGATCGTGGGGGCCGACGGTTGGCCCTCGTCGGTTATAAGTACGGATCGGCGCGCGCCCTTCCAGTTCATTCCCCCTTGCTTCTCCTTCTTCTTCATGGCCCCGTCGAGGAGGTTCTCGGCCGCAGAGAAGGGGAAGGCTCTCTAGGTTGAGCCTGCCTCTCCCCCGCCCAAGCGCGGCCGAGGGCGCCCTCGCAAACATCCTGTGGCCACCACGGCAGCTCCCCACGGCCGTGGAGATGATTTCCAGCACGGTGACGGGCGGACTGCTGCGGCCGGGGGGCGCGCTTCGGTCGCGCATTCCCCTAGGCCGCGCTTTCGCGCTGCAGAGGTGCTGCCGGAGTTTGTTGTGTGGTCGGCGGAGCCGACTAGCACCCGGCTTCAACTTCCTCGCTTGCTCCTCGGCGAGCTCCCGGCCGGCGCCCCGGGCGGCCTCTGGCTTCAGGCAGACGGCTGCTGCAGCCGGGCCTCATGGGCTTCATAGGAGGTCTCCGCAGCCGGGAGCCTGGCCTTGACCCGCGGTTGGCAGACGTTTGCCCGCGCGCGTGGCCTGAGCCGTCGGTGCACCCTGCACTTCAAGTTTGACGGCGATGCCACCCTCTACGTGAGGGTGTTTGGGGAAGATGGTCGCCGCGCAGGGTGCTGCCCTGAGGACGACAACCGTGGCCGGGAACCCAGCCCCGGCAATGATGGAGAGGACAGCGCTCGCGTGATTGGCGGCGCTCAGGGTTCCCCAAGCTTCACCGGTTCTTCTTCGGGCGGCGACTCTTCTAGCGGTGGCCGCGGTCAGCCTCCACGCCGTCGTACCTGCTTGGGAGGTGGTAGCGTGTCTGCCCGCCGTCGCGCTTCGGTGAAGCGCGAGAGGGAGTCTGCCTGAGCCCCGGAGGCAGCTCGAGTCTTCCCTGTAGGCCGGTGTGAGGCGACCTGCGCCTGATTTGTTCTTTCTTTTCCTTTTTCCTGTGTAAAAAGACAGTAGCGTGGAGCCCCGCGGGGCCGTGTTTGGGTTACTGCTGTTAATCATCGCTTTGCTTCTGTTATCGTGCCTTCCGGCTACGTGCCCGCGCGTGGATAGTTCCCGGCCCCAGCCGTGGGGGGCGACCGACCCAGGCCCTGTGTTCATGTCGCGGTGCCCATGGGGCACGGACTGGAGGGGTGCTCCTGTAATGGACCCAGGTCACGAAACCTTTGAATGACTAGGACAGGAACACTCGCGAGGGCGCTTGGCTGCCCCCCTCGCGAGGCCTTGCATAAGAGAAATCGAGGCAGGAGAGTGAAAAGTCGAAGAACCACGAGCCAAAGACGGCAACAGCTTCAATAAAACTTCGAATGAGAATGAACAAGCCAACTGCGGAAAGCAAATGAAAAAGCCGCGTCCGGCACCTAATCTAGTCTTCGACATCTTCTCACCAGCGCGGAGCTAAGTGCTGCCACTGGGCGTGGGAGGGAGCCCCAGGGCCTGAGGCTGGCGCTCCTCAAACTCTGGGGCGTGTACAGCCCCAACTCATTATTATGTGAGAGTGTCACGGGCGGCGAGCTTCACAGGCGTTGACCTTCTTCACAGGCTCCGGGCCTTTCTTGGGGGAAGCAGGCTTCACGGGCATTTGCCCTCTTCACAGGCTCCGGGCCCTTTCCAAAACGCGATAGCTTCATAGGCATTCGCCTTCTTCACAGGCTCTGGGACTTCTCCAAAACGCGACAGCTTCACAGGCATTCGCCTTCTTCACAGGCTCTGGGCCTTTTCCAAAACGCGACAGCTTCACAGTCATTCGCCTTCTTCACAGGCTCTGGGCCTTTTCCAAAACGCGACAGCTTCACAGGCATTCGCCTTCTTCACAGGCTCTGGGCCTTTTCCAAAATGCGACAGCTTCACAGGCATTCGCCTTCTTCACAGGCTCTGGGCCTTTTTAGGGGTAGAACCTCCGGAGGTGCTGGATGCTCCATGCGTTCTGGACCGGCACCCCCTCCTGAGTCTCCAAGCGCGCGGAGCCGGGCCTGGAAACATGAACAACCTTGAACGAGCCCTCCCACATGGGAGAGAGCTTGTGCAGTCCCTCCTGGAGAGAACCCATCTGAGCACGAGGTCTCCTACCTCGAGAGTTCTGGGGTGGATGTTGCGGTAGTGATATCGTCGCAGTGCTTGTTGGTACCTCGCCGCTCGCAGCGCGGCTTCTCGGCGACGTTCCTCCCCCAGCACGAGGTCCATCCCCCGCATGGTGTCCTGCCGCGCCTCGTCGAACGCCAGGACCCGCGCGGAGCGACATCTGACCTCGTGAGGGAGGACCGCTTCGGCTCCGTAGACCAGGAAGAACGGGGTCTCTCCAGTCGGCTTGGTCACGGTTGTGCGAATGGACCACAACACAGACTGAAGCTCATCGTACCAACCTCTGCCGCAGGCGTCCAGCTTCTTCTTGAACGTCCTGGTCTTGAGGCCCCTCAGGACCTCTGCGTTGGCTCACTCGGCCTGGCCGTTGCTTTGGGGGCGCGCCACCGAAGCGTAGCATATCTGCGTTCCAAGGTTAGCACAGTATGTTTTGAAGAGGTTACTGGTGAACTGCGAACCGTTGTCTGTGATGATGCGGTTCGGCACCCCGAACCGGCTCACGATGCCCCTGATGAACTTGACCGCGGAACCCGTGGGGATGGTGCGGACGGCCTCTACTTCAGCCCACTTGGTGAGCTTGTCCACGGCGACGTAGAGGTAGCGGTAGCCCCCTGGCGCCCGAGGAAACGGGCCCAGGATGTCCAGCCCCCAGACTGCGAATGGCCACGAAAGGGGTATAGTCTGCAGGCCTCCTGCCGGCTGATGGATTTGCTTGGCGTGGAACTGGCAGGCCTCACAAGCTTTCACCAGTTCGACGGCGTCATTGAGTGCGGTGGGCCAATAAAACCCACTGCGGAACGCCTTGCCGACGAGGGTCCGTGATGATGAATGATGTCCACAGTCTCCGCCATGTATATCTTCCAGCAGTTCCTTTCTTTGCTCCCTGGAGATGCAGTGCAGGGATACATCGTTTGGTCGCTTCCGGTAGAGCTCTCCATCCTTGATGCAGTATGCCGTGGCCTGCCGTGCCACACGCTCCGCTTCCTCCTCCTTCTTTGGCAGGGTCCCTTGTGTTAAGTAACTCCGGAGCTCCGTGATCCAGCACCCCTCCTGAGGTTCCATCGTCAGGAACAGGCGTGCTCCTGAGGCCAGGCCACAGACCGGGGCTCCTGAGGCAGGTGACTGGGGGAGCTCCTCCCGAGGCTGAGCCGTGTTTGACAATGACGGCAGGGCTGAGGGCTTGAAGAGCCGCTCCTCTAAGACGCCAGGCTCCTGAGGTAACCGCTTGGACGCCCGTTTGGCGATGTCGTCGGCCTCCTGATTGGTGCCTCGGGGCACATGCTGCAACTCCAACCCCCAGAACTGCTTCTCCATCCTGCGGACCTCCGCAAGGTAGGCTTCCATGTGCTCATCTTTCGGCTCGTACACCTTGTTGGAGAAATTGACAAGGAGCTGCGAATCGCCCTTGATGGTGAGGCGTTTCACCCCCAGGGCAGTTGCGTCCTTCAAGCCCGCTATTAAACCTTCATACTCCGCTATGTTGTTGGAGACCTTTTCACCTTGCTGGAAACAGAGCTGTACAGCGTAGTAGAGCTTGTCCTGAGTGGGCGATATAAGCACCGCCCCAGCCCCAGCGCCATGCCTGGAGAATGCCCCATCGAAGTACATGACCCAGCCTTCTGGCGCCTCGCTTCCCGGGGAGAGGGACCGATCCTCGTCGGCCTTGAGGCCCGGTGCCTCCGTCCATTCTGCCATAAAATCCGCTAATGCTACTCCCTTGATGACTCTGGTCGTGCTGAATTCGAGCTGAAACGCTTGCAGTTCTATGTTCCACTCAGCGACCCTTCCAGCTGAGTTAGGGCTCCTGAGCACTCTCTCCAGGGGGTATGACGAGACAACCTTGATGGGGTGACCCTGAAAATAGTGCCGCAGCTTGCGCGAGGCCACCAGTAGCGCGAGGAGGAGCTTTTGAGGCATGGGGTACCGTGCCCTCGCGTCCCGCAACACCATGCTGACGAAGTACACTGGGTGCTCAACGAGGTTGGGTGCGTCAGTGCTGGTGGCGCCCTCCAGAGACCATGGCGCCTCCTGAGGCGATGAGGCCTCCTGAGGCTGGCCATCTGGGAGAGGGGCCTCTTCCGCCTCCGGTGCACTCCTCTGCGGCGGCTGATCCTCCTCAGCCGTGGTGGCAGTTTCTGTGGGCCTTCCTTGTTCCTGTTTTGCCTTGTCCCGGGCTGTTGCTGTGGTTTTGATTCAACGCTCCTCCCTAACCGCCACCAGGGCTGCGCTGGCGGAGTAGGGAGTGGCGGCGAGGTAAAGCACCAGGGGCTCTTGAGGGTGCGGGGCCACCATGACCGGAGGGCTGGTCAGGTATCTCTTGAGATCCTGGAACGCCTTGTCGGCCTCTTCAGTCCATTCAAAGGGCCCCTTTTTCTTCATTAGCTGGAAGAAGGGCAGCGCTCGCTCCCCCAACTTGGAGATGAAGCGCCCTAGCACGGTCACGCGCCCAGTGAGCTTCTGCATTTCTCTGAGGGTCTTTGGCGGGCTCATGTCCTCGACCGCCTTGACCTTTTCCGGGTTAGCCTCGATGCCTCGGTGGGACACGAGGAAACCCAAGAGCTTGCCCGAGGGGACTCCGGACACACACTTCTCTGGGTTGAGCCGCAGGTTCACTGCGTTGAGGCTCACGAAGGTTTCCTCCAGGTCTTGTATCAGGGTCCTGGCCTCCCGAGACTTCACCACAATGTCATCGACGTAAGCCTCAACATTCTTCCCGAGCTGCGGGCCCAAGGTGATGTGCATCAGCCGCTGAAAGGTCGCCCCTGCGTTACGCAGCCCGAATGGCATGCATATGTAGCAGTACACCCCACACGGGGTTAGGAAGGCTGTCTTTTCGACGTCTTCTACCGCCATCTTGATCTGTTGAGACCCAGAGAAGGCATCCAAGAAGCATAGCAGGCCGCATTCTGCGGTGGAATCGACGATCTGGTCGATGCGGGGAGCGGGAACGGATCTTGCGGGCATGCCTTGTTGAGGTTGGTGAAGTCGACACACATGCGCTCCTTCCCTCCCTTCTTTGGCACAACGACAGGGTTGGCCAACCAATCCGGGTATCGGACCTCGCGAATGACCCCAGCGGCTTCTAGTTTGCGGGTCTCTTGGACGATGAAGGCCTGCTTTTCTGTGGACTGCCGCCTTGCCTTCTGCTTCACAGGGCGCACGTTGGGGCACACGTTGAGGTGATGCTCGATTACGCTCCTAGGGATCCCCGCCAACTGGTCAGGCTCCCAAGCGAATACCTTCTTGTTTGCGCGCAGGAACCTGACCAGGGCCTCCTCCTGCTCGGGCTCGAGGTTGGCGCCTATGGTGAAAGTGGCATGGGTGGACCCGTCCTCATCGACGGGTATCTGCTTGGTTTCTGCCTTGTCTTGGGTGAACAACTGTTTCTTCTTGGTGGGTGCAGCCCCCTTGGGCTCGGGGGTCTCCGAGTCGGCGGGCTGTGCCGACGCCGCCGTCTTGAAGGCGAGCTTGAGCACTCGCAGCGCGTCTCCGGTGTCCCCGTGCACGGTGAGGACACCGCTGCTCCTGGGCATCTTCATGAGGTTGTACGCCGGGTGCGTCGCGGCCATGAACTAGGCCAGCGCTGGGTAGCCGAGGATGGCGTTGTAGGGGAGGCCGATGGGGGCGATGTCGAAGTCGACCAGCTCCGTGCGGAAGTTGTTGTAGGTGCCGAAGGTTACTGGGAGCCGGATCTGTCCCAAGGAGCTGGATGATCCGCCCCCAACGCCTGAGAAGGGCCGGCTGGGTTGCAGCCGTTCCAGGGGTATGCAGAGGAGGTTGAAGGCCTCAACCGAGAGCACGCTGAGGCCCGCACCACCATCGATGAGAGTTCTGGTGACGGCCACCTGGTAGATGGTGGGGGTGCACAGCATGGGGAGCGCACCCGAGCAGGCCGAGTTGGAGGGGTGGTCCTCCGAGCTGAAGGTCAGGCCGGCCTTGGGCGCCGCCCGGTCCGGGAGAGCCCCCTGCCGCGTGGAAGCGGCGCTGACCCGGCGGATGAACGGCTTGACGTGGTGACTTGTAGGTGGCGCCTGCGAGCCGCCCAGGAGGGCCGCGACGACCGGGGGTGTTGGTGTAGCGTGGTGGGCGGGGAAGAGGCTGCGAAGCTCTTCCCAAGAGACCACGGAGGCTGCCGGCAGGTAGAGCAGCCATGCGCACGGAGCGCCGGTGAGGGCCGTGGGGAGCCAGTTGGCCATGACCCTATCGTCACCTCCAGCTTTGAGGATGGCCTCCTCGTACACCAGCAAGAAGGCCAGCAGATCAGTCGCGCCGCTGTAGCGCGGCGGCGTCGTTGGCTTGAACTTGTCCGGCCACCGTACCCGTTGCAGGGCTGGGGCCAGGGCTCGGAGCCCCATGGCCCCCGTGCTGGCGCCGGCGGCCGAAGCGAGCGACGCGCTACTCATCGCGAGGCAGGTCGTGGCGATGGCGGAAGGGAAAACTCCGGTGCACCCCTACCTGGTGTGCCAAATGTCGGATTTCGGGTTCTGGCAGACCCTTGAGGTTCGAACACTGGGGTGCGCGCGGAGATTTCGCCTTCTACCTACCTGCACCCCTCCGCCTCGCTAAGATCTAAGCTATGGAAAGAACAGCACAAGAGACACAGGGTTTATACTGGCTCGGACCACCGTTGTGGTGTAATACCCTACTCCAGTGTGTGGTGTGGTGGATTGCCTCTTGGGCTGATGATGATGAGCAATACAAGGAAGAATAGCCTCGCGAGGGTCTGTTCTTGGCTGGGGGGATGAACTGCTAGGAGTTCAGTCACCCTTCTCTCTCTCTCTCTGATTCTCTCTCCGATTTCGATCCCCCTACCCTGGGTGTGGCTAGTCCTATTTATAGGAAAAGGCCCTGGGCCTCTTCCCAAATATTGAACGGGAAGGGCGCCAACAATTGGCCATTTTGAAGGGGAACATCTGGTACACTTATCCTGACTAAAGTTGGTCCTCGCCTGCCAAAGGCTCTGGTGGTGGTGACGCTGGCTTGGCCTCCACAATGACTTCCTCCCTGCCGTTGGACTGGTCTTGGTCTCGTTGCACCGAAACGGGTGCCTTTGCTTGATGCTCTCGCCTGCGCTTGCTCCCTTTGCACCAAAGAGGAAAGGAGGACACTGCGCGGGCTGGCGCCCACCTGGCACCCTTGGTCGCCATGGCTGCGTCACGGGCACCTCGTGAGGTACCCCGCCTTGATCTCTCCGCCTCCTTGCGAGCCAGCCTGATGAGGCCGTGCCTGAGGAAGCTCCGTGTCGTCCGCCCCGCGAGGCTTGACCCCTCGCGAGGGTCTTGGGTCTGTGTTGATGAAGATGGGCCGTGCTGGGCCCCTCCTCGAGCCACGCCAGGCCGCAGGCAGGCAAGTCTGGGGACCCCCGTTCCCAGACGAACGCCGACACCGATGACAAGCCAAGCAATTGTTTCATACTTTAGTATTCTCAAGCTTTTTCAACTTTCACGCAATACATGAGTGCGAGCCATGGACATAGCACTATAGGTGGAACAGAATATGATGATGGAGGTTGTGTGGAGAAGACAAAAAAGGGAGAAAGTCTCACATCGACGTGGCTAGTCAACGGGCTACGGAGATGCCCATCAATTGATGTTAATGCGAGGAGTAGGGATTGCCATGCAACGGATGCACTAGAGCTATAAATGTATGAAAGCTCAACAAAAGAAACTAAGTGGGTGTGCATCCAACTTGCTTTCTCACGAAGACCTAGGGCATTTGAGGAAGCCCATTGTTGGAATATACAAGCCAAGTTCTATAATGAAAATTCACACTAGTATATGAAAGTGACAGAATAAGAGACTCTCTATCATGAAGACCATGGTGCTACTTTGAAGCACAAGTGTTGTAAAAGGATAGTAGCATTGCCCCTTCTCTCTTTTTCTCTCTTTTTTGGGCCTTCTCTTTTTTTATTTGGCCTTTATCTCTTTTTTATATTTCCTCACGGGACAATGCTCTAATAATGATGATCATCACACTTCTATTTATTTACAACTCAAAAATTACAACTCGATACTAGAACAGAATATGACTCTATATGAATGCCTCCGGCGGTGTACCGGGATGTGCAATGATTCAAGAGTGACATGTATAAAAATTATGAGCGGTGGCTTTGCCACAAATACAATGTCAACTACATGATCATGCAAGGCAATATGACAATGATGGATCATGTCATAAAAAAATGGAACAGTGGAAAGTTGCATGGCAATATATCTCGGAATGGCTATGGAAGTGCCATAATACGTAGGTATGGTGGCTGTTTTGAGGAAGATATAAGGAGGCTTATGTGTGAAAGAGCGTATGATATCACGGGGTTTGGATGCACCGGCGAAGTTTGCACCAACTCTCGAGGTGAGAAAGGGCAATGCATGGTACCGAAGAGGCTAGCAATGATGGAAGGGTGAGAGTGCGTATAATCCATGGACTCAACATTAGTCATAAAGAAATCACATACTTATTGCAAAAATCTAAAAGTCATCAAACCCAAAGCACTAAGCGCATGCTCCTAGGGGGATAGATTGGTAGGAAAAGACCATCGCTCATCCCCGACCGCCACTCATAAGGAAGACAATCAAAGAAACACCTCATGCTTCAAATCTGTTACACAACGGTTACCATACGTGCATGCTACGGGACTGGAAAACCCCAACACAAGTATTTCTCAAATTCACAACTACTCAACTAGCATGACTCTAATATCACCATCTTCATATCTCAAAACAATCATAAAGAATCAAGCTTCTCATAGTATTCAATGCACTTTATATGAAAGTTTTTATTATATCCCTCTTGGATGCCTATCATATTAGGACTAAATTCATAACCAAAGCAAACTACCATGCTGTATAGAGACTCTCAAAATGATATAAGTTAAGCATGAGAGTTCAACAATTTCTTCAAAATAAAACTACTGCCATGCTCCAAAAAGATATAAGTGAAGCACTAGAGCAAATGACAAACTACTCCAAAAGATATAAGTGAAGATCAATGAGTAGTCGAATAATTATGCAACTATGTGAAGACTCTCTAACATTTAAGAATTTAAGATCTTGGTATTTTATTCAAACAGCAAGCAAAACAAAAGAAAATAAAATGGCGCTCCAATCAAAACACATATCATGTGGTGAATAAAAATATAGCTCCAAGTAAGGTCACCGATGAACGAAGATGAAAGAGGGGATGCCTTCCAGGGAATCCCCAAGCTTAGGCTTTTGATTGTCCTTGAATATTACCTTGGGGTGCCTTGGGCATCCCCAAGCTTAGGCTCTTGCCACTCCTTATTCTGTAGTCCATCGAATCTTTACCCAAAACTTGAAAACTTCACAACACAAAACTTAACACAAATCTCATAAGCTCTGTTAGTATAAGAAAGCAAAACACCACTTAGGTACTGTTAATACAAGATTTATAATTTCTATCACATGACGCCTACTGTACCATATCATTTCTACAATTTATATTAAGCAATATAAGCCATAGAAACTAGAAAACAAGCAAACTATGCATTGAAAACAGAATCTGTCAAAAACAGAATAGTCTGTAGTAATCTGTAACTCTCGAATACTCCTGTAACTCCAAAATTCTGAAAAATTAGGACGACCAGGATAAAAAGTATATTGATCTACTGCAGTTGGAATTGGTATTTGATCACTCTCTGGTAAAAATGATAATTATTTTCGTGAGCGCATACTTTCTGTTTTTATCGGCAAGATCAAACAACAATCACACAAGAAGATCCTAAAGGCTTTACTTGGCACTTTATTGAAACAAAAGCTATAAAACATGATCACTACAGTAGCTTAATCATGAGGACACAGAAAAATAGTAGGGGTAAATGTTGGGTTGTCTCCCAACAAGCCTTTTCTTTATTGCCTTTTTTCGCTAGGCATGATGATTTCAATGATGCTCGCATAAAAGATAAGAACTGAAACATAAAGAGAGCATCATGAAGAATATTACTAGCACATTTAAGTCTAACCCACTTCCTATGCATAGGGATTTTGTGAGCAAACAATTTATGGGAACAAGAATCAACTAGCATAGGAAAGCAAAACAAGCATAACTTCAAGATTTTAAGCACATAGAGAGGAAACTTGGTATTATTGCAATTCCTACAAGCATATATTCCTCCCTCGTAATAATTTTCAGTAGCATCATGAATGAATTCAACAATATAACCATCACATAAAGCATTCTTTTCATGATCTACAAGCATAGAATTTTTTATTACTCTCCACATAAGCAAATTTCTTCTCATGAATAGTAGTGGGAGAAAACTCAACAAAATAACTATCATGTGAGGCATAATCCAATTGAAAGTTAAAATCATGATGACAAGTTTCATGGATATCATTATTATTTATAGCATACGTGTCATCACAATAATCATCATAGATAGGAGGGATGCTTTCATCATAATAAATTTTCTCATCAAAACTTGGGGGACAAAAAATATCATCTTCATCAAACATAGCATCCCGAAGCTTGTGGCTTTGCATTTCATTAGCATCATGGGTATTCAAAGAATTCATACTAACAACATTGCAATCATGCTCATCATCCAAAGACTTAGTGCCAAACATTTTAATGCATTCTTCTTCTAACACTTGAGCACAATTTTCCTTTCCATCATTTTCACGAAAGATATTAAAAAGATGAAGCATATGAGGCACCCTCAATTCCATTTTTTGTAGTTTTATTTTATATACTAAACTAGTGATAAAACAAGAAACAAAAAGATTCGATTGCAAAATCTAAAGATATACCTTCAAGCACTCACCTCCCCAGCAACGGCGCCAGAAAAGAGCTTGATGTCTACTACACAACCTTCTTCTTGTAGACGTTGTTGGGCCTCCAAGTGCATAGGTTTGTAGGACAGTAGCAAATTTCCCTCAAGTGGATGACCTAAGGTTTATCAATCTGTGGGAGGCGTAGGATGAAGGTCTCTCTCAAACAACCCTGCAACCAAATAACAAAGAGTCTCTTGTGTCCCCAACACACCCAATACAATGGTAAATTGTATAGGTGCACTAGTTCGGCGAAGAGATGGTGATACAAGTGCAATATGGATGGTAGATATAGGTTTTTGTAATCTGAAAAATATAAAAACAGCAAGGTAGCAAGTGGTAAAAGTGAGCGTAAACGATGTTGCAATGCTAGGAAACAAGCCCTAGGGTTCATACTTTCGCTAGTGCAAGTTCTCTCAACAATAATAACATAATTGGATCATATAACTATCCCTCAATATGCAACAAAGAGTCACTCCAAAGTCACTAATAGTGGAGAACAAATGAAGAGATTATTGTAGGGTACGAAACCACCTCAAAGTTATCCTTTCTGATCGATCTATTCAAGAGTCCATAGTAAAATAACACGAAGCTATTCTTTTCGTTTGATCTATCCTAGAGTTCGTACTAGAATAACACCTTAAGACACAAATCAACCAAAACCCTAATGTCACCTAGATACTCCAATGTCACCTCAAGTATCCGTGGGTATGATTATACGATATGCATCACACAATCCCAGATTCATCTATTCAACCAACACAAAGAACTTCAAAGAGTGCCCCAAAGTTTCTACCGTGGAGTCAAGAAGAAAACATGTGCCAACCCCTATGCATAAGTTCACAAGGTCAGGGAAATCGCAAGTTGATCACCAAACCATACATCAAGTGGATCACGTGAATATCCCATTGTCACCGCAGATAAGAACATGCAAGACATACATCAAGTATTCTCAAATCCTTAAAGACTCAATCCAATAAGATAACTTCAAAAGGAAAACTCAATCCATTACAAGAGAGTAGAGGGGGAGAAACATCATAAGATCCAACTATAATAGCAAAGCTCGTGATACATCAAGATCGTGCCGAATCAAGAACACGAGAGAGAGAGAGATCAAACACATCACTACTGGTACATACCCTCAGCCCCGAGGATGAACTACTGCCTCCTCGTCATGGAGAGCGACAGGATGATGAAGATGGCCACCGGTGAGGGATCTCCCCTCTGGCAGGGTGCTGGAATAGGGTCCCGATTGGTTTTTGGTGGCTACAGAGGCTTGCGGCGGCGGAACTCCCGATATAGGTTTCTTTTCGGTGGTTTCTGTATTTATAGGAATTTTTGGCATCGGGAACAAGTCAGGGGGATCCCCGAGTCCTCCATGAGATAGGGGGGCGCGCCCCCCACCCTCGTGGATGGCCCGGGACTCTTCTGGCCCAACTCTTTTACTCCGGGGGCTTCTTTTGGTCCATAAAAAATCATCAAAAATTGGCACGTCAATTGGACTCCGTTTGGTATTCCTTTTCTGTAAAACTCAAAAACAAGTAAAAAACAAAAACTAGCACTAGGCTCTAGGTTAATAGGTTAGTCCCAAAAATCATATAAAAAAGCATATAAATGCATATAAAACATCCTAGATGGATAATATAATAGCATGGAACAATCAAAAATTATAGATATGTTGGAGACGTATCACCTTGCAAGCAATGTGACTAATAACTTAGTTGCGGGATGATGCATTACGAAATGAGTAAAGAGACTTGCCGGTAACGAGATTGAACTAGGTATTGAGATACCGACGATCGAATCTCGGGCAAGTAACATACCGATGACAAAGGGAACAACGTATGTTGTTATGCGGTTTGACTGATAAAGATCTTCGTAGAATATGTAGGAACCAATATGAGCATCCAGGTTCCGCTATTGGTTATTGACTAGAGATGAGTCTCGGTCATGTCTACATAGTTCTCGAACCCGAAGGGTCCGCACGCTTAATGTTTGATGATGATCGGTATTATGAGTTTATGTGTTTTGATGTACCGAAGGTAGTTCGGAGTCCCGGATGTGATCACGGACATGACGAGGAGTCTTGAAATGGTCAAGACATGAAGATTGATATATTGGAAGGCTATGTTTGGACAACGAAATGGTTTCAGATGAGTTCGGGCATTTACCGGAGTACCGGGAGGTTACCGGAACCCCCCGGGGACTTAATGGGCCTACATGGGCTTTAGTGGAAGAGAGAGGAGAAGGCCAAGAGGAGGGGGGCCCCAAGCCCAATCCGAATTGGGAGGGGGGTCGGTCCCCCTTTCCTTCCTCCCCTCTCTCCCTTCCTCCCCCTCCTGTTAGGACTAGGAAAGGGGCAAACCTACTCCTAGTAGGAGTAGGATTCCCCCCCTTTGGGGCGCGCCCAAGGTGGCCGGCCGGCCCCCTCCTCCACCCCTTTATATACGGGGGAGGGACACACATGGACACACAAGTTGATTGTTTAGCCGTGTGCGGTGCCCCCTGTTGAGTTTCGTAGTAATTTCAAAAAAATTCCTACGCACACGCAAGATCATGTGATGCATAGCAATGAGAGGGGAGAGTGTTGTCTACGTACCCAACGCGGACCGACTGCGGAAGCGCTGACACGACGTAGAGGAAGTAGTCGTACGTCTTCACGATCCAACCGATCAAGCACCGAAACTACGGCACCTCCGAGTTCGAGCACACGTTCAGCTCGATGACGATCCCCGGACTCCGATCCAGCAAAGTGTCGGGGAAGAGTTCCGTCAGCACGACGGCGTGGTGACGATCTTGATGAACTACAGCAGCAGGGCTTCGCCTAAACTCCGCTACAGTATTATCGAGGAATATGGTGGCGGGGGGCACCGCACACGGCTAAGGAATAGATCACGTGGATCAACTTGTGTCTTTCTGGGGTGCCTCTGCCTCAGTATATAAAGGAGCCAAGGGGGGAGGGGGCACCGGCCAGGAGGAGGGCGCAGGAGGAGTCCTACTCCTTCCGGGAGTAGGACTCCCCCCAATCCTATTCCAACTAGGATTCCCAAGGGGGGAAAAGAGGGAGAGGGGGGCCGGCCACCTCTCCTAGTCCTAATAGGACTAGGGGAGGGGGAAGGTGCGCAGCCACCTTGGGCTGCCCCTTTCTCCTTTCCACTAAGGCCCATGAAGGCCCATATGGCTCCCGGGGGCTTCCGGTAACCTCCCGGTAACCCGGTAAAATCCCGATTTCACCCGGAACACTTCCGATGTCCAAGCATAGGCTTCCAATATATCAATCTTTACGTCTCGACCATTTCGAGACTCCTCGTCATGTCCGTGATCACATCCGGGACTCCGAACAACCTTCGGTACATCAAAATGCATAAACTCATAATATAACTGTCATCGTAACCTTAAGCGTGCGGACCCTACGGGTTCGAGAACAATGTAGACATGACCGAGACACGTCTCCGATCAATAACCAATAGCGGGACCTGGATGCCCATATTGGCTCCTACATATTCTACGAAGATCTTTATCGGTCAGACCGCATAACAACATACGTTGTTCCCTTTGTCATCGGTATGTTACTTGCCCGAGATTCGATCGTCGTTATCCAATGCCTAGTTCAATCTCGTTACTGGCAAGTCTCTTTACTCGTTCCGTAATACATCATCTCACAACTAACATATTAGTTGTAATGCTTGCAAGGCTTATGTGATGTGTATTACCGAGAGGGCCCAGAGATACCTCTCCGACAATCGGAGTGACAAATCCTAATCTCGAAATACGCCAACCCAACATCTACCTTTGGAGACACCTGTAATGCTCCTTTATAATCACCCAGTTACGTTGTGACGTTTGGTAGCACCCAAAGTGTTCCTCCGGCAAACGGGAGTTGCATAATCTCATAGTCATAGGAACATGTATAAGTCATGAAGAAAGCAATAGCAACATACTAAACGATCGGGTGCTAAGCTAATGAAATGGGTCATGTCAATCAGATCATTCAACTAATGATGTGACCTCGTTAATCAAATAACAACTCATTGTTCATGGTCAGGAAACATTACCATCTTTGATTAACGAGCTAGTCAAGTAGAGGCATACTAGTGACACTTTGTTTGTCTATGTATTCACACATGTATTATGTTTTCGGTTAATACAATTCTAGCATGAATAATAAACATTTATCATGATTATAAGGAAATAAATAATAACTTTATTATTGCCTCTAGGGCATATTTCCTTCAGTCTCCCACTTGCACTAGAGTCAATAATCTAGATTACACTATAATGATTCTAACACCCATGGATCCTTGGTGCTGATCATGTTTTGCTCGTGGAAGAGGCTTAGTCAACGGGTCTGCAACATTCAGATCCGTATGTATCTTGCAAATCTCTGTGTCTCCCACCTGGACTAGATCCCGGATGGAGTTGAAGCGTCTCTTGATGTGTTTGGTTCTTTTGTGAAATCTGGATTCCTTTGCCAAGGCAATTGCACCAGTATTGTCACAAAAGATTTTCATTGGACCCGATGCATTAGGTATGACACCTAGATCGGATATGAACTCCTTCATCCAGACTCCTTCTTTCGCTGCTTCCGAAGCAGCTATGTACTCCGCTTCACATGTAGATCCCGCTACGACGCTTTGTTTAGAACTGCACCAACTGACAGCTCCACCGTTTAATGTAAACACGTATCCGGTATGCGATTTAGAATCGTCCGGATCAGTGTCAAAGCTTGCATCAACGTAACCTTTTACGGTGAGCTCTTTGTCACCTCCATATACGAGAAACATATCCTTAGTCCTTTTCAGGTATTTCAGGATGTTCTTGACCGTTGTCCAGTGATCCACTCCTGGATTACTTTGGTACCTCCCTGCTAAACTTATAGCAAGGCACACATCAGGTCTGGTACACAGCATTGCATACATGATAGATCCTATGGCTGATGCATAGGGAACATCTTTCATATTCTCTCTATCTTCTGCAGTGGTCGGGCATTGAGTCTTACTCAACTTCACACCTTGTAACACAGGCAAGAACCCTTTCTTTGCTTGATCCATTTTGAACTTCTTCAAAATTTTGTCAAGGTATGTGCTTTGTGAAAGTCCAATTAAGCGTCTTGATCTATCTCTATAGATCTTAATGCCTAATATGTAAGCAGCTTTACCGAGGTCTTTCATTGAAAAACTTTTATTCAAGTATCCCTTTATGCTATCCAGAAATTCTATATCATTTCCAATCAGCAATATGCCATCCACATATAATATCAGAAATGCTACAGAGCTCCCACTCACTTTCTTGTAAATACAGGCTTCTCCAAAAGTCTGTATAAAACCAAATGCTTTGATCACACTATCAAAATGTTTATTCCAACTCCGAGAGGCTTGCACCAGTCCATAAATGGATCGCTGGAGCTTGCACACTTTGTTAGCTCCCTTTGGATCGACAAAACCTTCCGGTTGCATCATATACAACTCTTCTTCCAGAAATCCATTCAGGAATGCAGTTTTGACATCCATCTGCCAAATTTCATAATCATAAAATGCGGCAATCGCTAACATGATTCGGACGGACTTAAGCATCGCTACGGGTGAGAAGGTCTCATCGTAGTCAATCCCTTGAACTTGCCGAAAACCTTTTTGCGACAAGTCGAGCTTTGTAGACAGTAACATTACCATCAGCGTCAGTCTTCTTCTTAAAGATCCATTTATTCTCAATTGCTTGCCGATCATCGGGCAAGTCAACCAAAGTCCATACTTTGTTCTCATACATGGATCCCATCTCAGATTTCATGGCTTCAAGCCACTTTGTGGAATCTGGGCTCACCATCGCTTCTTCGTAGTTCGTAGGTTCATCATGATCTAGTAGCATGACTTCCAGAACAGGATTACCGTACCACTCTGGTGCGGATCTTACTCTGGTTGATCTACGAGGTTCAGTAGTATCTTGATCTGAAGTTTCATGATCATTATCATTAGCTTCCTCACTAACTGGTGTAGGTGTCACTGAAACAGTTTTCTGTGATGAACTACTTTCCAGTAAGGGAGCAGGTACAGTTACCTCGTCAAGTTCTACTTTCCTCCCACTCACTTCTTTCGAGAGAAACTCCTTCTCTAGAAAGGATCCATTCTTAGCAACGAATGTTTTGCCTTCGGATCTGTGATAGAAGGTGTACCCAACAGTTTCCTTTGGGTATCCTATGAAGACACATTTCTCCGATTTGGGTTCGAGCTTATCAGGTTGAAGCTTTTTCACATAAGCATCGCAGCCCCAAACTTTAAGAAACGACAACTTTGGTTTCTTGCCAAACCACAGTTCATAAGGCGTCGTCTCAATGGATTTTGATGGTGCCCTATTTAACGTGAATGCAGCCGTCTCTAGAGCATAACACCAAAACGATAGCGGTAAATCAGTAAGAGACATCATAGATCGCACCATATCTAGTAAAGTACGATTACGACGTTCGGACACACCATTACGTTGTGGTGTTCCGGGTGGCGTGAGTTGCGAAACTATTCCACAGTTTTTCAAATGTACACCAAACTCGTAACTCAAATATTCTCCTCCACGATCAGATCGTAGAAACTTTATTTTCTTGTTACGATGATTTTCAACTTCACTCTGAAATTCTTTGAACTTTTCAAATGTTTCAGACTTATGTTTCATTAAGTAGATATATCCATATCTGCTTAAATCATCTGTGAAGGTGAGAAAATAACGATATCCACCACGAGCTTCAATATTCATCGGACCACATACATCGGTATGTATGATTTCCAACAAATCTGTTGCTCTCTCCATAGTACCGGAGAACGGTGTTTTAGTCATCTTGCCCATGAGGCACGGTTCGCAAGTACCAAGTGTTTCATAATCAAGTGGTTCCAAAAGTCCATCAGTATGGAGTTTCTTCATGCGCTTTACACCGATATGACCTAAACGACAGTGCCACAAATAAGTTGCACTTTCATTATCAACTCTGCATCTTTTGGCTTCAACATTATGAATATGTGTATTACAAAAAATAGACCACTCTTCAAGGGTGCATGACCATAAAAGATATTACTCATATAAATAGAACAACCATTATTCTCTGATTTAAATGAATAACCGTCTCGCATTAAACAAGATCCAGATATAATGTTCATGCTCAACGCTGGCACCAAATAACAATTATTTAGGTCTAATATTAATCCCGAAGGTAGATGTAGAGGTAGCGTGCCGACCGCGATCACATCGACTTTGGAACCGTTTCCCACGCGCATCGTCACCTCGTCCTTTGCCAGTGCCCGCTTATTCCGTAGTCCCTGTTTCGAGTTGCAAATATTAGCAACAGAACCAGTATCAAATACCCAGATGCTACTGCGAGCTCTAGTAAGGTACACATCAATAACATGCATATCACATATACCTTTGTTCACCTTGCCATCCTTCTTATCCGCCAAATACTTGGGGCAGTTCCGCTTCCAGTGACCAGTCTGCTTGCAGTAGAAGCACTCAGTTTCAGGCTTAGGTCCAGACTTGGGTTTCTTCTCCTGAGCAGCAACTTGCTTGCCGTTCTTCTTGAAGTTCCCCTTCTTCTTCCCTTTGCCCTTTTTCTTGAAACTAGTGGTCTTGTTAACCATCAACACTTGATGCTCCTTCTTGATTTCTACCTCCGCAGCTTTCAGCATTGCGAAGAGCTCGGGAATAGTCTTGTTCATCCCTTGCATATTATAGTTCATCACGAAGCTCTTGTAGCTTGGTGGCAGTGATTGGAGAATTCTGTCAATGACGCAATCATCCGGAAGATTAACTCCCAATTGAATCAAGTGATTATTATACCCAGACATTTTGAGTATATGCTCACTGACAGAACTATTCTCCTCCATCTTGCAGCTATAGAACTTATTGGAGACTTCATATCTCTCAATCCGGGCATTTGCTTGAAATATTAACTTCAACTCCTGGAACATCTCATATGCTCCATGACGTTCAAAACGTCGTTGAAGTCCCGATTCTAAGCCGTAAAGCATGGCACACTGAACTATCGAGTAGTCATCAGCTTTGCTCTGCCAGACGTTCATAACATCTGGTGTTGCTCCAGCAGCAGGCCTGGCACCCAGCGGTGCTTCCAGGACGTAATTCTTCTGAGCAGCAATGAGGATAATCCTCAAGTTACGGACCCAGTCCGTGTAATTGCTACCATCATCTTTCAAATTTGCTTTCTCAAGGAACACATTAAAATTCAACGGAACAACAGCACGAGCCATCTATCTACAATCAACATAAACAAGCAAGATACTATCAGGGACTAAGTTCATGATAAATTTAAGTTCAATTAATCATATTACTAAAGAACTCCCGCTTAGATAGACATCCCTCTAATCTTCTAAGTGATTACGTGATCCAAATCAACTAAACCATAACCGATCATCACGTGAGATGGAGTAGTTTTCAATGGTGAACATCGTTTATGTTGATCATATCTACTATATGATTCATGCTCGACCTTTCGGTCTCCGTGTTCCGAGGCCATATCTGCATATGCTAGGCTCGTCAAGTTTAACCTGAGTATTCTGCTTGTGCAAAAACTGGCTTGCACCCGTTGTAGATGGACGTAGAGCTTATCACACCCGATCATCACGTGGTGTCTGGGCACGACGAACTTTGGCAACGGTGCATACTCAGGGAGAACACTTCTTGATAATTTTAGTGAGAGATCATCTTATAATGCTACCGTCAATCAAAGCAAGATAAGATGCATAAAAAGATAAACATCACATGCAATCAATTTAAGTGATATGATATGGCCATCATCATCTTGTGCTTGTGATCTCCATCTCCAAAGCACCGTCATGATCACCATCATCACCGGCGCGACACCTTGATCTCCATCGTAGCATCGTTGTCGTCTCGCCAATCTTATGCTTCCACGACTATCACTACCGTTTAGTAATAAAGTAAAGCATTACATCGCGATTGCATTGCATACAATAAAGCGACAACCATATGGCTCCTGCCAGTTGCCGATAACTCGGTTACAAAACATGATCATCTCATACAATGAAATTCAGCATCATGCCTTGACCATATCACATCACAACATGCCCTGCAAAAACAAGTTAGACGTCCTCTACTTTGTTGTTGCAAGTTTTACGTGGCTGCTACGGGCTTAAGTAAGAACCAATCTCACCTACGCATCAAAACCACAACGATAGTTTGTCAAATAGACTCCGTTTTAACCTTCGCAAGGACCGGGTGTAGCCATACTTGGTTCAACTAAAGTTGGAGAGACAGTCGCCCGCAAGCCATCTATGTGCAAAGCACGTCGAGGGAACCGGTCTCGCGTAAGCGTACGCGTAAGGTTGGTCCGGGTCGTCTCATCCAACAATACCGCCGAACCAAAGTATGACATGCTGGTAGGCAGTATGACTTGTATCGTCCACAAGTCACTTGTGTTCTACTCGTGCATATAACATCAACATAAATAACCTAGGCTCGGATACCACTGTTGGGTTTCGTAGTAATTTCAAAAAAATTCCTACGCACACGCAAGATCATGTGATGCATAGCAACGAGAGGGGAGAGTGTTGTCTACGTACCCAACGCAGACCGACTGCGGAAGCGCTGACACGACGTAGAGGAAGTAGTCGTACGTCTTCACGATCCAACCGATCAAGCACCGAAACTACGGCACCTCCGAGTTCGAGCACACGTTCACCTCGATGACGATCCCCGGACTCCGATCCAGCAAAGTGTCGGGGAAGAGTTCCATCAGCATGACGGCGTGGTGACGATCTTGATGAACTACAGTAGCAAGGCTTCGCCTAAACTCCGCTACAGTATTATCGAGGAATATGGTGGCAGGGGGCACCGCACACGGCTAAGGAATAGATCACGTGGATCAACTTATGTCTTTCTGGGGTGCCTCTGCCTCAGTATATAAAGGAGCCAAGGGGGGAGGGGGGCGCCGGCCAGGAGGAGGGCGCAGGAGGAGTCCTACTCCTTCCGGGAGTAGGACTCCCCCCCAATCCTATTCCAACTAGGATTCCCAAGGGGGGAAAAGAGGGAGAGGGGGGCCGGCCACCTCTCCTAGTGCTAATAGGACTAGGGGAGGGGGAAGGTGCGCAGCCACCTTGGGCTGCCCCTTTCTCCTTTCCACTAAGGCCCATGAAGGCCCATATGGCTCCCGGGGGCTTCCGGTAACCTCCCGGTAACCCGGTAAAATCCCGATTTCACCCGGAACACTTCCGATGTCCAAGCATAGGCTTCCAATATATCAATCTTTACGTCTCGACCATTTCGAGACTCCTCGTCATGTCCGTGATCACATCCGGGACTCCGAACAACCTTCGGTACATCAAAATGCATAAACTCATAATATAACTGTCATCGTAACCTTAAGCGTGCGGACCCTACGGGTTCGAGAACAATGTAGACATGACCGAGACACGTCTCCGATCAATAACCAATAGCGGGACCTGGATGCCCATATTGGCTCCTACATATTCTACGAAGATCTTTATCGGTCAGACCGCATAACAACATACGTTGTTCCCTTTGTCATCGGTATGTTACTTGCCCGAGATTCGATCGTCGGTATCCAATACCTAGTTCAATCTCGTTACTGGCAAGTCTCTTTACTTGTTCCGTAATACATCATCTCACAACTAACATATTAGTTGTAATGCTTGCAAGGCTTATGTGATGTGTATTACCGAGAGGGCCCAGAGATACCTCTCCGACAATCGGAGTGACAAATCCTAATCTCGAAATACGCCAACCCAACATCTACCTTTGGAGACACCTGTAATGCTCCTTTATAATCACCCAGTTACGTTGTGACGTTTGGTAGCACCCAAAGTGTTCCTCCGGCAAATGGGAGTTGCATAATCTCATAGTCATAGGAACATGTATAAGTCATGAAGAAAGCAATAGCAACATACTAAACGATCGGGTGCTAAGCTAATGAAATGGGTCATGTCAATCAGATCATTCAACTAATGATGTGACCTCGTTAATCAAATAACAACTCATTGTTCATGGTCAGGAACATAACCATCTTTGATTAACGAGCTAGTCAAGTAGAGGCATACTAGTGACACTTTGTTTGTCTATGTATTCACACATGTATTATGTTTCCGGTTAATACAATTCTAGCATGAATAATAAACATTTATCATGATTATAAGGAAATAAATAATAACTTTATTATTGCCTCTAGGGCATATTTCCTTCACCCCCCTCCACAGAATTCCACCTCGGTCATATTGTTGTAGTGCTTAGGCGAAGCCCTGCTTCGGTAACTTCATCATCAACGTCATCACGCCGTCGTGCTAACGAAACTCTCTCTCGGCCTCAACTAGATCAAAAGTACAAGGGATGTCACTGAGTTGAACGTGTGCAGATCGCGGAGGTGCCGTGCGTTCGGTACTTAATCGGTTGGATCTTGAAGACGTTCGACTACATCAACTGTGTTTCATAATGCTTCCGCTTTCGGTATGCGAGGGTACGTAGACATACTCTCCCCCTCTCGTTGTTATGCATCTCCTAGATATATCTTGCGTGATCGTAGGAATTTTTTTGAAATACTACGTTCCCCAATAGTGGCATCTGAGCCAGGTCTATGCGTAGATGTTATATGCACGAGTAGAACACAAAGGAGTTGTGGGTGTGGTTATATACATATTGCTTGCCGTCACTAGTTGATTCTTGATTCAGTGGTATTGTTGGATGAAGCGGCTCAAACCGACATTACGTGTACGCTTACACGAGACTGGTTCTACCGACGTGCTTCGCACACAGGTGGCTAGTGGGTGTCTGTTTCTCCAACTTTAGTTGAATCGGTTTCAATGAACAACTGTGAAGATCAAAAGGCAATCACTATACTAAGTTGTGGTTTTGATGCGTAGGTAAGAACAGTTCTTGCTAGAAGCCCGTAGCAGCCACGTAAAACTTGCAACAACAAAGTAGAGGGCGTCTAACTTGTTTTTGCAGGGCATGTTGTGATGTGATATGGTCAAGACATGATTATATAAATTGTTATATGAGATGATCATGTTTTGTAACACAGTTATCGGCAACTGGTAGGAGCCATATGGTTGTCGCTTTATTGTGTGAAATGCAATCACCATGTAATTGCTTTACTTTATCACTAAGCGGTAGCGATAGTCGTGGAAGCAATAGTTGGCAAGACAACAACGATGCTTCGATGGAGATCAAGGTGTCAAGCCGGTGATGATGGTGATCATGACGGAGCTTCGGAGATGAAGATCAAAAGGCACAAGATGGTGATGGCCATATCATATCACTTATTTGATTGCATGTGATGTTTATCCTTTATGCATCTTATTTTGCTTAGTACGGCGGTAGCATTATAAGATGATCTCTCACTAAATTTCAAGGTACAAGTTTTCTCCCTGAGTATGTACCGTTGCTACAGTTCGTCGTGCCGAGACACCACGTGATGATTGGGTGTGATAAGCTCTATGTTCACATACAGCGGGTGCAGGCCAGTTTTGCACAAGCAGAATACTCGGGTTAAACTTGACGAGCCTAGCATATGCAGATATGGCCTCGGAACACTAAGACCGAAAGTTCGAGCGTGAATCATATAGTAGATATGATCAACATAGTGATGTTCACCATTGAAAACTACTCCATCTCATGTGATGATCGGACATATTTTAGTTGATATGGATCACATGATCACTTAGATGATTAGAGGGATGTCTATCTAAGTGGGAGTTCTTAAGTAATATTATTAATTGAACTTTAATTTATCATGAACTTAGTACCTGATAGTATTTTGCATGTCTATGTTGTTGTAGATAAATGGCCCGTGTTGTTGTTCCATTGAATTTTAATGCGTTCCTAGAGAAAGCTAAGTTGAAAGATTATGGTAGTAATTACACGGACTAGGTACGTAACTTGAGGATTATCCTCATTGATGCACAGAAGAATTACGTCCTAGAAGCACCACTTGGTGACAAGCCTGCTGCACATGCTGCTGACGACGTTAAGAACGTCTGGCAAAGCAAAGCTGATGATTACTCGATAGTTCAGTGTGCCATGCTTTATGGCTTAGAACCGGGACTTCAACGAAGTTTTGAACGTCATGGAGCATATGAGATGTTCCAGGAGTTGAAGTTAATATTTCAAGCAAATGCCCGGGTTGAGAGATATGAAGTCTCCAATAAGTTTTATAGCTGCAAGATGGAGGAGAATAGTTCTATCAGTGAGCATATACTTAGAATGTTTGGGTACCACAACCACTTGACTCGGTTGGGAGTTAATCTTCCTGATGATGGTGTCATTGACAGAGTTCTTAAATCACCGCCACCAAGCTACAAGAGCTTCGTGATGAAATATAATATGCAAGGGATGGATAAGACAACTCCCAAGCTCTTCACAATGCTAAAGGCTGTGAAGGTAGAAATCAATAAGGAGCATCAAGTGTTGATGGTCAACAAGACCACCAGTTTCAAGAAGAAGGGGAAAGGGAAGAAGGGGGCTTCAAGAAAAACAGCAAGCAAGTTGCTGTTCAAGTGAAGAAGCCCAAGTCTGGCCCTAAGCCTGAGACTGAGTGCTTGTACTGCAAAGGGACTGGTCACTGGAAGCGGAACTGCCCCAAGTATTTGGCGGATAAGAAGGATGGCAAAGTGAAAGGTATATTTGATATACATGTTATTGATGTGTACCTTACTAATGCTCGCAGTAGCGCCTGGGTATTTGATACTGGTTCTGTTGCTAATATTTGCAGCTCTAAATAGGGGCTACGGATTAAGCGAAGATTGGCTAAGGACGAGGTGATGATGCGCGTAGGAAATGTTTCCAAAGTCGATGTGATCGCCGTCGGCACGCTACCTCTACCTCTACCTTCGAGATTAGTTTTAGACATGAATAATTGTTATTTGGTGCCAGCGTTAAGCATGAACATTATATCTGGATCTTGTTTGATGCGAAACGGTTATTCATTTAAATCAGAGAATAATGGTTGTTCTATTTATATGAGTAATATCTTTTATGGTCAGGCACCCTTGATGAGTGGTCTATTTTTACTAAATCTTGATAGTAGTGATACACATATTCATAGTATTGAAGCCAAAAGATATAAGTTTAATAATGATAGTGCAACTTATTTGTGGCACTACCGTTTAGGTCATATTGGTGTAAATCACATAAAGAAACTCTATACTGATGGATTTTTGCAATCACTTGATTATGAATCACTTGATGCTTGAGAACCATGCCTCATGGGCAAGATGACTAAGACTCCGTTCTCCGGAACAATGGAACAAGCAACAGACTTATTGGAAATAATACATACTGATGTTTTTGGTCTGATGAGTGTTGATGCTTGTGGCGGGTATCGTTATTTTCTAACCTTCACAGATGATTTGAGTAGATATGGGTATATCTACTTGATGAAACATAAGTCTGAAACATTTGAAAAGTTCAAAGAATTTCAGAGTGAAGTGGAAAATCATCGTAACAAGAAAATAAAGTTTCTATGATCTGATCATGGAGGAGAATATTTGAGTTACGAGTTTGGTCTTCATTTGAAACAATGCGGAATAGTTTCACAACTCACGCCACCTGGAACACCACAGTGTAATGGTGTGTCCGAACATCGTAACTGCACTTTATTAGATATGGTGCGATCTATGATGTCTCTTACTGATTTACCGCTATCGTTTTGGTGTTATGCTTTAGAGACGGTTGCATTCACGTTAAATAGGGCACCATCGAAATCCGTTCAGACGACACCTTATGAAATGTGGTTTGGCAAGAAACCCAAGTTGTTGTTTCTTAAAGTTTGGGGCTGCGATGCTTATGTGAAAAAGCTTCAACCTGATAAGCTCGAACCCAAATCGGAGAAATATGTCTTCATAGGATACCCAAAAGAGACTGTTGGGTACACCTTCTATCAGAGATCCAAAGGCAAGATATTCGTTGCTAAGAATGGATCCTTTCTAGAGAAGGAGTTTCTCTCGAAAGAAGTGAGTGGGAGGAAAGTAGAACTTGATGAGGTAATTGTACCTACTCCCTTATTGTAAAGTAGTTCATATCAGCAATCAGTTCCTGTGATTCCTACACCAATTAGAGAGGAAGCTAATGATGATGATCATGAAACTTTTGATCAAGTTACTACCGAACCTCGTAGGTCAACCAGAGTAGGATCCACACCAGAGTGGTACGGTAATCTTGTTCTGGAAGTCATGTTACTTGACCATGACGAACCTACAAACCATGAGGAAGCGATGATGAGTCCAGATTCCGCAAAATGGCTTGAGGCCATGAAATCTGAGATGGGATCCATGTATGAGAGCAAAGTATGGACTTTCGTTGACTTGCCCAATGATTGACAAGCCATAGAGAATAAATGGATCTTCAAGAAGAAGACTAACGCTGACGGTAATGTTACTGATTACAAAGCACGACTTGTTGCGAAAGGGTTTCGACAAGTTCAAGGAGTTGACTACGATGAGAGCTTCTCACCCGTAGCGATGCTTAAGTCCGTCCGAATCATGTTAGCAATTGCCGCATTTTATGATTATGAAATTTGGTAAATGGATGTCAAAACTGCATTCCTTAATGGATATCTCAAAGAAGAGTTGTATATGATGCAACCAGAAGGTTTTGTCGATCCAATAGGTGCTAACAAAGTGTGTAAGCTCCAGCGATCCATTTATGGATTGGTGCAAGCATCTCGGAGTTGGAATATACGCTTTGATAGTGTGATCAAAGCATATGGTTTTATATAGACTTTTGGAGAAGCATGTATTTACAAGAAAGTGAGTGGGAGCTCCGTAGCATTTCTGATATTATATGTGGATGACATATTGTTAATCAGAAATGATACTGAATTTCTGAATAGCATAAAAGGATACTTGAATGAGAATTTTTCAATGAAAGACCTCGATGAAGCTGCTTATATATTGGGCATCAAGATCTATAGAGATAGACCAAGACGCTTAATTGGACTTTCAAAAGCACATACCTTGATAAAGTTTTGAAGAAGTTCAAAATGGATCAAGCAAAGAAAGGGTTCTTGCCTATGTTACAAGGTGTGAAGTTGAGTTAGACTCAATGTCTGACCACTGCAGAAGATAGAGAGAAAATGGAAGTCATTCCCTATGCTTCAGCCATAGGTTCTATCATGTATGCAATGCTGTGTAGCAGACCTGGTGTGTGCCTTGGTATTAGTTTAGCAGGGAGGTACCAAAGTAATCCAGGAGTGGATCACTGGACAGCGGTCAAGAACATCCTGAAATACCTGAAAAGGACTAAGGATATGTTTCTCGTTTATGGAGGTGAAAAAGAGCTCGTCGTAAACAGTTACGTCGATGCAAGCTTTGACACTGATCCTGATGACTCGAAGTCACAAACCGGATACGTATTTTTATTGAATGGTGGAGCTGTCAGTTGGTGCAGTTCCAAACAGAGCATTATGGCGGGATCTACATGCGAAGCGGAGTACATAGATGCTTCGGAAGTAGCAAATGAAGGAGTCTGGATGAAGGGGTTCATAACCAATCTAGGTGTCATACCTAGTGCATCGGATCCAATGAAAATCTTTTGTGAAAATACCGGTGCAATTGCCTTGGCAAAGTAATCCAGATTTCACAAGAGAACCAAGCACATCAAGAGATGCTTCAATTCATCCGCGATCAAGTCAAGGAGGGAGACATTGAGATTTGCAAGATACATACGGATCTGAATGTTGCAGACCCGTTGACTAAACCTCTCTCACGAACAAAACATGATCAACACCAAGACTCCATGGGTGTTAGAATCATTACAATGTAATCTAGATTATTGACTCTAGTGCAAGTGGGAGACTGAAGGAAATATGCCCTAGAGGCAATAATAAAGTTGTTATTTATATTTCCTTATATCATGATAAATGTTTATTATTCATGCTAGAATTGTATTAACCGGAAACTTAGTATATGTGTGAATACATAGACAAACAGAGTGTCACTAGTATGCCTCTACTTGACTAGCTCGTTAATCAAAGATGGTTAAGTTTCCTAACCATAGACATGAGTTGTCATTTGATGAACGGGATCACATCATTAGAGAATGATGTGATTGACTTGACCCATCCATTAGCTTAGCACTATGATCATTTTGTTTATTGCTACTGCTTTCTTCATAACTTATACATGTTCCTATGACTACGAGATTATGCAACTCCCGAATACCGGAGGAACACTTAGTGTGCTATCAAACGTCACAACGTAACTGGGTGACTATAAAGATGCTCTACAGGTGTCTACGATGGTGTTTATTGAGTTGACTCATCCGGCTCTGGATAAGATTTGCTCTCATTGTCTTCGCTTGAAGACATATGATTTGGTTGAGCATCACTTTAGTCACTCTGACTTTGTTCACTTGGACCCCACTTAATAGTACGGTGGTTCCTATGACTCAACAAAGAAGAAAATGAAACTGCGAAACAACTATGTCTTCGCGCTCCAAAGACTTCATGCGATGTCTTCTCGTGTCATAGTCTTCAATGTGAATATCTTCACATACCACCATTATCTTCAATGTCTTCACACATTTTTAGGGGTCATCTCCGGTAGGTAAACCGAATCAATGAGGGACTACTACCTGTGTTATCCTGCAATTCTCACAAACACATTAGTCCCTCAACCAGGTTTGTCGTCAATACTCCAAAACCAACTAGGGGTGGCACTAGATGCACTTACAATCTCCCCCTTTTTAGTGATTGATGACAAACTGGTTGAAGTTTTCAACGGGGATAAAAGTATGTGAATGTAAAGGATTGAGGTATTGTATTCATAAGTAGCAAAAGGCTCCCCGTGAAGATGTGCATATAAGTATTTTGCTTTCGAATGCAAATGCACATGGCATGTTGTACTTGTGGAGATCCTCTTCAACTTATGAAGACAATTCATCATGCATGAAAAGATATAACGAAGATAATGACATGCATAATGAAAAATGGACGCCTGCAAAATGACTTCGTGTGGAATTTATCGTCGCACATGTGGAATTTATCATCGCATCACATAGTTTCACAGAAAAGGTAGCAGACGACCATCAAGTTTAAGTGTTACAACTCAAAAGAACCAAATGTATCAAAAGCGAGAGTTGTAAGCACTTGGCAAAAGTATAGAAACCACCCATATGGACCCGCTTGAAGACTAGCAACTCATATGCTTCTCCCCCTTTTGTCAGTAAGGACCAAAAAGGTTTGAAGACATAGAGCCTCTACTCGTTCCCATGAGGAGTAGGCGAAGCAGCATGTTCACCATTGAGGTTTGGTGGTGCAGAAGAACTTGGTGCAGTGTCGATACGCGCTGAAATTGGAGGTGTTGAAGTAGCATCATCTTGGTCATCAATGACTTTGGCATTAACAGTTGGAGCTGAGGAGGAATAGTCAGAATCTTCAAGTGAGGGAGTCCAACGCAGGTGAGCATTCCTGGGAGGAGTGGAATCAAACTTGAATCTCTCAGTGAAGCCATCCTGTTGAAGATCATCTTCAGAGCTCAGCAATGTCAGACTCTTCCACGACCGCCGACAGGTTTCATGAGCGACAAATGCATTCTTGGTGGCAAGGTTGCGAATGCGATTGACATCCACCAAGAGACTATGCATCTGACGCTTGAGCCAGTCATGATGCTTATCCTGTTTTTGATGTAGGGCGACGAGAAGCTCTCGGTCATTAAGAACACGAGATCGCTTCCGAGGCCTTTGGGCAATCGTGCTTTCAGTGGCTTCAGTATGGGCACGAGGGGCACGTGTATTTCCAGCCAAAGGATAAACACGAGTTGCAGCGAGAACTCCTTAAATGCGTTGAGTGAAACTTTGACGATCAATGATACGTCTCCAACGTATCTATAATTTTTGATTGCTCCATGCTATATTATCTACTGTTTTGGACATTATTGGGCTTTATTATCCACTTTTATATTATTTTTGGGACTAACCTATTAACCGGAGGCCCAGCCCAGAATTGCTGTTTTTTGCTTATTTTAGGGTTTCGAAGAAAAGGAATATCAAACGGAGTCCAAACGGAATGAAACCTTCGGGAACGTGATTTTCTCAACGAACAAGACCCAGGAGACTTGGACCCTACGTCAAGACACAAAAAAGGAGGCCACGAGGTAGGGGCGCGCTTACCCCCCCCCCCCCAGGTGCGCCCTCCACCCTCATGGGCCCCCTGTTGTTCCACCGACGTACTCCTTCCTCCTATATATACCTATGTACCCTCAAACGATTAGATACGGAGCCAAAACCCTAATTCCACCGCCGCAACTTTCTGTATCCATGAGATCCCATCTTGGGGCCTGTTCCGGAGCTCCGTCGGAGGGGGCATCGATCACGGAGGGCTTCTACATCATCACCATAGCCCCTCCGATGAAGTGTGAGTAGTTCACCTTAGACCTACGGGTCCATAGTTATTAGCTAGATGGCTTCTTGTCTCTTTTTGGATCTCAATACAATGTTCTCCCCCTCTCTTGTGGAGATCTATTCGATGTAATCTTCTTTTTGCGGTGTGTTTGTTGAGACCGATGAATTGTGGGTTTATGATCAAGTCTATCTATGAACAATATTTGAATCTTCTCTGAATTCTTTTATGTATGATTGGTTATCTTTGCAAGTCTCTTTGAATTATCAGTTTGGTTTGGCCTACTAGATTGATCTTTCTTGCAATGGGAGAAGTGCTTAGCTTTGGGTTCAATCTTGCGGTGTCCTTTCCCAGTGACAGCAGGGGCAGCAAGGCACGTATTGTATTATTGCCATCGAGGATAACAAGATGGGGTTTTCATCATATTTCATGAGTTTATCCCTCTACATCATGTCATCTTGCTTAAGGCGTTACTCTGTTTTCATTAACTTAATACTCTAGATGCATGCTGGATAGCGGTCGATGAGTGGAGTAATAGTAGTAGATGCAGGCAGGAGTCGGCCTACTTGTCTCGGACGTGATGCCTATATACATGATCATGCCTAGATATTCTCATAACTATGCTCAATTATGTCAATTGCTCAACAGTAATTCGTTCACCCACCATAGAATACTTATGCTCTTGAGAGAAGCCACTAGTGAAACCTATGGCCCCCGGGTCTATCTTCATCATATTAATCTTCCAATACTTTGTTATTTACTTTGCTTTTATTTTACTTTGCATCTTTATCATAAAATACCAAATATATTATCTTATCATATCTATCAGATCTCACTCTCGTAAGTGGCCGTGTAGGGACTGACAACCCCTTATCGCGTTGGTTGTGAGGATTTATTTATTTTGTGCAGGTACGAGGGACTCGCACGTAGCCTCCTACTAGATTGATACCTTGGTTCTCAAAAACTGAGGGAAATACTTACGCTACTCTGCTGCATCATCCCTTCCTCTTCGGGGAAAAACCAACGCAGTGCTCAAGAGGTAGCAAGAAGGATTTCTGGCGCCGTTGCTGGGGAGTCTACACAAAAGTCAATATACCAAGTACCCATCACAATCCCTATCTCCCACATTACATTATTTGCCTTTTGCCTCTCATTTTCCTCTCCCCCACTTCACCCTTGTCGTTTTATTCGCCCTCTCTCTCTATCCTCCCTCTCTTTCTCTATTTGCCTCTTTTTGCCCGCTTGCTTTTTGTTTGCTTGTGTGTTGGATTGCTTGCTTATCACGATGGCTCAAGATAACACTAAATTGTGTGAATTTACCAATACCAACAACAATGATTTTATTAGCACTCCGATTGCTCCTCCTACCGATGCTGAATCTTGTGAAATTAATGTTGCCTTGCTGAATCTTGTCATGAAAGATCCATTTTCTGGCCTTCCTACTGAAGATACCGCTACCCATCTAAATAGCTTCGTTGATTTGTGTGATATGCAAAAGAAGAAAGGTGTGGACAATGGTATTGTTAAATTGAAGCTATTTCCTTTTTCGCTTAGAGATCGTGCTAAAGCTTGGTTCTCGTCTTTGCCTAAAAATAGTATTGACTCATCGAATAAGTGCAAAGATGCTTTTATCTCTAAGTATTTTCCTCCCGCTAAGATCATCTCCCTTAGAAACGATATTATGAATTTTAAGCAACTTGATCATGAACATGTTGCACAAGCTTGGGAGAGGATGAAATTAATGATACGTAATTGCCCTACTCATGGTTTGAACTTGTGGATGATTATACAAAAAATTTATGCCGGATTGAATTTTGCTTCTAGAAATCTTTTAGATTCGGCTGTGGGAGGCAATTTTATGGAAATCACTTTAGGAGAAGCTACTAAACACCTAGATAATATTATGGTTAATTATTCTCAATGGCATGCTGAAAGATCTACTAATAAAAAGGTGCATGTGATAGAAGAAAATAATGTTTTGAGTGGAAAGATGGATGAACTTATGAAATTATTTGCTAGTAAAAGTGTTTCCTCTGATCCTAATGATATGCCCTTGTCTACTTTGATTGATAATAATAATGAATCTATGGATGTGAATTTTGTTGGTAGGAACAATTTTGGTAACAACGCGTATAGAGGAAATTTTAATCCTAGGCCTTATCCTAGTAATCCCTCTAATAATTATGGTAATTCCTACAACAATTCTTATGGAAATTATAATAAGATGCCCTCTGATTTTGAATCTAATATTAAAGAATTTATTACTTCGCAAAATAATTTCAATGCTTTGATTGAAGAAAAATTGCTTAACATTGATGAGTTGGCTAGGAACGTTGATAGAATTTCTCTTGATGTTGATTCTTTGAAACTTATATCTATTCCACCTAAGCATGATATCAATGAGTCTCTCAAATCCATGAGAATTTCCATTGATGAGTGCAAAGAAAGAACCGCTAGGATGCGTGCTAAGAAAGATGCCTTTATAAGAGCGTGTTCTTATAGTTGCTATGGAAATAAAGATGAAGATCTAAAAGTTATTGATGTGTCCCGTATTAAATCTTTGTTTTGCAATATGAATCTTAATAATGATGGGACTGAATATGATCCACCTTTACCTAGAAGGCATTCCAAGAATTCAGAGTTTTTAGATATTGATGCTAAAATTGATGAAAGTGGGATCGAAGAAATTAAGACCCTAGATGTTGCTAAACCCACTATTTTGGATTTCAAGGAATTTAATTATGAAAATTGCTCTTTGATTGATTGTATTTCCTTGTTGCAATCCGTGCTAAATTCTCCTCACGCTTATAGTCAAAATAAAGCGTTTACTAAACATATCGTTGATGCCTTGATGCAATCTTATGAAGAAAAACTTGAATTGGAAGTTTCTATCCCTAGAAAACTTTATGATGAGTGGGAACCAACTATTAAAATTAAGATTAAAGATCATGAGTTTTATGCTTTATGTGATTTGGGTGCTAGTGTTTCCACGATTCCAAAGACTTTGTGTGATTTGTTAGGTTTCCATGATTTTGATGATTGCTCTCTAAACTTGCACCTTGCGGATTCCACTATTAAGAAACCTATGGGAAGAATTAATGATGTTCTTATTGTTTCAAATAGGAATTATGTACCCGTAGATTTTATTGTTCTTGACATAGATTGCAATTCTTCATGTCCTATTATTCTTGGTAGACCTTTCCTTAGAACGATTGGTGCAATTATTGATATGAAGGAAGGAAATATTAGATTCCAATTTCCGTTAAGTAAAGGCATGGAACACTTTCCTACAAAGAAAATTAAATTACCTTATGAATCTATTATGAGAGCCACTTATGGATTGCCTACCAAAGATGGCAATACCTAGATCTATCCTTGCTTCTTATGCCTAACTAGGGGCGTTAAACGATAGCGCTTGTTGGGAGGCAACCCAATTTTATTTTTATTCCTTGCTTTTTGCTCCTGTTTAGTAATAAATAATTTATTTAGCCTCTGTTTAGGTTGTTTTTTTGTGTTTAATTAGTGTTTGTGCCAAGTAGAACCGTTGGGAAGACTTGGGGAAACTCTTGGTATCTTGCTGTAAAAAACAGAAACTTTAGCACTCACGAGAATTGCTGCCACTTTTATTTGGAAATTGATATTTATTTAATTCTTTTTGAGGATAATTAATAGATAAATTCCTCATGTACATAAATTTATTTTAGAATTTTTGGGGTTCCAGATCTTGTGCTAGCTACAGATGACTACAGACTGTTCTGTTTTTGACAGATTCTGTTTTTTGTGTGTTGTTTGATATTTTGATGAATCTATGGCTAGTAAAATAGTTTATAAACCATAGAGAATTTGGAATACAGTAGGTTTAACACCAATACAAATAAATAATGAGTTCATTACAGTACCTTGAAGTGGTCTTTTGTTTTCTTTCGCTAACGGAGCTCACGAGATTTTCTACTTTAAGTTTTGTGTTGTGAAGTTTTTAAGTTTTGGGTAAAGATTTGATGGATTACGGAACAAGGAGTGGCAAGAGCCTAAGCTTGGGGATGCCCATGGCACCCCCAAGATAATCTAAGGACACCTAAAAGCCAAAGCTTGGGGATGCCCCGGAAGGCATACCCTCTTTTCGTCTACTTCTATCGGTAACTTTACTTTGAGCTATATTTTTATTCACCACATGATATGTGTTTTGCTTGGAGCGTCCTGTATTATTTGAGTCTTTATTTGTTAGTTTACCACAATCATCCTTGCTGTACACACATTTTTAGAGAGCCATACATGATTTGGAATTTGTTAGAATACTCTATGTGCTTCGCTTATATCAATTGAGTTATATAGTTTTGCTCTAGTACTTCACTTATATCTTTTAGAGCACGGTGGTGGATTTGTTTTATAGAAACTATTGATCTCTCATGCTTCACTTAGATTATTTTGAGAGTCTTAAATAGCATGGTAATTTTCTTAAATAATCCTAATATGTTTGGTATTCAAGAATAATAATAAAACTTTCTTATGAGTGTGTTGAATACTATGAGAAGTTTGATGCTTGATAATTGTTTTGAGATATGAAGATGGTGATATTAAAGTTGTGCTAGTTGAGTAGTTGTGAATTTGAGAAATACTTGTGTTAAAGTTTGTGATTCCCGTAGCATGCACGTATGGTGAACCGTTATGTGATGAAGTCGGATCATGATTTATTTTTTGATTGTCTTCCTTATGAGTGGCGGTCGGGGACGAGTGATGGTCTTTTCCTACCAATCTATCCCCCTAGGAGCATGCGCGTAATACTTTGCTTTGATAACTTGTAGATTTTTGCAATAAGTATATGAGTTCTTTATGACTAATGTTGAGTCCATGGATTATACGCACTCTCGCCCTTCCACCATTGCTAGCCTCTCTAATATCGCGCACCTTTCGCCGGTATCATACACCCACCATATACCTTCCTCAAAACAGCCACCATACCTACCTATTATGGCATTTCCATAGCCATTCCGAGATATATTGCCATGCAACTTTCCACCGTTCCGTTTATTATGACACACTCCAGCATTGTCATATTGCTTAGCATGATCATGTAGTTGACATCGTATTTGTGGCAAAGCCACCATTCATAATTCTTTCATACATGCCACTCATGAGTCATTGCATATCCCGGTACACGCGGGAGGCATTCATATAGAGTCATATTTTGTTCTAAGTATCGAGTTGTAATCGTTGAGTTGTAAGAAAATAAAAGTGTGATGATCATCATTATTAGAGCATTGTCCCAAGTGAGGAAAGGATGGTGGAGACTATGATTCCCCCACAAGTCGGGACGAGACTCTGGACGAAAAAAAAGGGAGATAAGAGGCCATAAAAAAGAGAAAATGCCCAAATAAAAAAATAGAGAAAAAGAGAGAAGGGGCAATGCTACTATCCTTTTACCACACTTGTGCTTCAAAGTAGCACCATGATATTCATACTAGAGAGTCTCTCATTTCGTCACTTTCATATACTAGTGGGAATTTTTCATTATAGAACTTGGCTTGTATATTCCAATGATGGGCTTCCTCAAATTGCCCTAGGTCTTCGTGAGCAAGCGAGTTGGATGCACACCCACTTAGTTCTTTTGTTGAGTTTTCATATACTTATAGCTGTAGTGCATCCGTTGCATGGCAATCCCTACTCACTCACATTGATATCTATTGCTGGGCATCTCCATAGCCCGTTGATATGCCTAGTTGATGTGAGACTATCTTCTCCCTTTTTGTCTTCTCCACAACCACCATTCTATTCCACCTATGGTGCTATATCCATGGCTCGCTCTCATGTACTACGTAAAGATTGAAAAAGTTTTGAGAATGTCAAAAGTATGAAACAATTTCTTGTCTTGTCATCGGGGTTGTGCATGATTTAAATACTTTGTGTGGTGAAGATAGAGCATAGCCAGACTATACGATTTTGTAGGGATAACTTTCTTTGGCCATGTTATTTTGAGAAGACATGATTGCTTTGTTAGTATGCCTGAAGTATTATTATTTTTATGTCAATATGAACTTTTATCTTGAATCTTTTGGATCTGAATATTCATACCACAACTAAGAAGAATTACATTAAAATTATGCCAAGTAGCACTCCGCATCAAAAATTCTGTTTTTATCATTTACCTACTCGAGGACGAGCAAGAATTAAGCTTGGGGATGTTTGATACGTCTCCAACGTATCTATAATTTTTGATTGCTCCATGCTATATTATCTACTGTTTTGGACATTATTGGGCTTTATTATCCACTTCTATATTATTTTTGGGACTAACCTATTAACCGGAAGCCCAGCCCGGAATTGTTGTTTTTTTGCCTATTTTAGGGTTTCGAAGAAAAGGAATATCAAACGGAGTCCAAACGGAATGAAACCTTCGGGAACGTGATTTTCTCAATGAACAAGACCCAGGAGACTTGGACCCTACGTCAAGACACAAAAGAGGAGGCCGCGAGGTAGGGGTGCCTACCCCCAGGCGCGCCCTCCACCCTCGTGGGCCCCCCTGTTGTTCCACCGACGTACTCCTTCCTCCTATATATACCTACGTACCCCCAAACGATCAGATACGGAGCCAAAACCCTAATTCCACCGCCGCAACTTTCTGTATCCACGAGATCCCATCTTGGGGCCTGTTTCGGAGCTCCGCCGGAGGGGGCATCAATCACGGAGGGCTTCTACATCATCACCATAGCCCCTCCGATGAAGTGTGAGTAGTTCACCTCAGACCTATGGGTCCATAGTTATTAGCTAGATGGCTTCTTCTCTCTTTTTGGATCTCAATACAATGTTCTCCCCCTCTCTTGTGGAGATCTATTCGATGTAATCTTCTTTTTGCGGTGTGTTTGTTGAGACCGATGAATTGTGGGTTTACGATCAAGTCTATCTATGAACAATATTTGAATCTTCTCTGGATTCTTTTATGTATGATTGGTTATCTTTGCAAGTCTCTTCAAATTATCAGTTTGGTTTGGCCTACTAGATTGATCTTTCTTGCAATGGGAGAAGTGCTTAGCTTTGGGTTCAATCTTGTGGTGTCCTTTCCTAGTGACAGCAGGGGCAGCAAGGCACGTATTCTATTGTTGCCATCGAGGATAACAAGATGGGGTTTTCATCATATTGCATGAGTTTATCCCTCTACATCATGTCATCTTGCTTAAGGTGTTACTCTGTTTTCATTAACTTAATACTCTAGATGCATGCTGGATAGCGGTCGATGAGTGGAGTAATAGTAGTAGATGCAGGCACGAGTCGGTCTACTTGTCTCGGACGTGATGCCTATATACATGATCATGCCTATATATTCTCATAACTATGCTCAATTCTGTCAATTGCTCAACAGTAATTCATTCACCCACCATAGAATACTTATGCTCTTGAGAGAAGCCACTGGTGAAACCTATGGCCCCCGGGTCTATCTTCATCATATTAATCTTCCAATACTTTGCTATTTACTTTGCTTTTATTTTACTTTGCATCTTTATCATAAAAATACCAAAAATATTATCTTATCATATCTATCAAATCTCACTCTCGTAAGTGGCTGTGTAGGGATTGACAACCCCTTATCGCGTTGGTTGCGAGGATTTATTTGTTTTGTGCAGGTACGAGGGACTCGCGCGTAGCCTCCTACTGGATTGATACCTTGGTTCTCAAAAACTAAGGGAAATACTTACGCTACTCTACTGCATCATCCCTTCCTCTTCGGGGAAAAACCAACGCAGTGCTCAAGAGGTAGCAATCAGTGTTGTGAAGATAAATTGGCTCCTTGGCAGGCTCTGGGTATATGGATTCGACAGACAGATCAACCTCTGGCAAGAATATGAGATGATTGCGCGCAGAAGGCTGATAGTTGATAGCAGAGTGAAGCTTGATGAGGCGCATTACCCATGGAGCATAGAACTTCAGACCAAATATGTCAGAGCTAGATGCAGCCAATTGCCTGATGAAGAAGTCTTGAGCATTGAAACTGATGCCATTGAAGATATAGAAAACCAATGTCTTCATTGCTCCTTCAAGCTTTGTTGCAGGAGAATGTCCTTTGACAGGCCAGAGAGTTCGCCTGATAATATGATAAATAGTGTGGGCCAGATACTCTAGGTCTTCAACAAAGAACTCCTTTGGATATTCAGCGTCTTGTGGCAGTGGCTTCATCATGCTTAGCATTTGGCTCATGTTTGGCTCTGGCTTCTGGAAGATGCTCTCCAAAGCATTTTGGTGCAGCTGACAACCTGGTTCATAGTGTTCACCAGGAGTGGGCAGGGTAGTAAGCTCAATGATGTCTTGGGCTTTGGCTTCATGGTGTACATCGCCTGTCATCCACTCAAGGATCCATGCTTTGGATCCTTGTTATAGCCGCGAATGTGGAGGGTGGCATAGAATTGTAGCAGAAGCTCTTCGTTCCAGTGCTCTTTATCAGTCACAAATTGTAGCAGACCAGCATCTCTGAAACAATCAAGGTCTTCTTCTAAGTAGGGCAGGCCAGCAATAGCTTCGCAGTCTAGACGCATATGGGGAAAGATGCGCCCTTGATTGTATAGTATGCAGGAGTAGTAACTGCGCTGCTGATAACTCCAGAACCTATCAGATGATATTCTTGGCTTGGAATATGGATTCTTGGCGCTATCAAAGAAGGTGTTGTGTGCTATGAAGCCATTCACATTAAACAATCCTGGTGAAGTTGCAGTACCTGGAAACCTTGGCAGCCTTGGCTTTGGCTTCTAGACCTGAGGCCAGCGCTCCACATGATAGTCAAACCGTGGACCGGGAGCAGGCGGAGGAACCAGAATGGGCCAGCGGACGGTGGTAAGTTGACCTTGATAGAATGCTTGCTCAATGGTGTGAGGTCTTGGAAGTGGTACAGGAGCAGAGGCAGTGTCATTGGCTTCGAGCTGCACAATGGCTTCAGGTGCAATATTGGCTTCAAGATTCACATTCACTTCTAGCGCCACATTAACTTCAGGCGCCACATTTGCTTCAGTCATGACCACGTCATTAGCTTCAGTGTTGTTGTTTGTGGCCGCTTCATTATTTTCGACCTCCACTTGAGTAGCTGGAGGGTCTGGCACAGACTCGTTCTCCTCGAGAACAGTTTCTTGGTTGGTAGGGGGTGTGGCAACTCATTCTTGTTCTTCTCTTGGTTCTTCTTGTTCATCGGCTGATGCAGCCGGAATGTCTTCAACAGCTTTTGCTTCGGACTCAGAGACATTCATAGTTGGAGTAGCGTCATGGAACACTTGTCGTGCCACTGAGTTATGTTGCTCTTCTCCATATAGAACGCTCGACAGAGTGACTTGTGGCCTTGGTCCTTTGCGAAGCCTGCAGAGTGCGGGCGATGCCTTTGGAGAGGGAGTCGGCTGGACCACAAAATCATCATCTTCAAGCACCGGAGTGGTGGCTTGAGGTGGGGGAGTACTTGGGGATTCTTGAAGGGGGGAGTCTTGAGGGCGATCAGCCCATGAATCATCCTGAGCAATTGGCATCAGAGGACGACCAATGCTGATGAGCTCGTTGTTCGTGAGAACAGGCGATGATACCATGTTGTGCTCGATCTGAAGAAGGACTTCATCATCTTCTACATTTTCTTGGGGACCAATGTCTTCAGTTGCGGTGGGGTCGACAGCTGGAATGTCTTCAGCTTCAGGAGCCTCTGTGGAAGCAGGCTTGTGAACTATTAACTGACGCTCTCGGTGTTCGGATGCAGGACGAGCAACTGAAATTGGCTTGATGACAAGGGGCTCTGTGGGAGCAGCCTGATCTTTCTTCTTTGTCTTTCTCTTCTTGGTCGGTGGAGCATCGTCAGTGGTGTTCTTGGTCTTGCGCTTTCGGGCTTCGGCTTCAGCTGCCCTTGTTTTCTTGAGTTCTGAAGCCTCTACATAGACAAACAGAGTGTCACTAGTATACCTCTACTTGACTAGCTCGTTGATCAAAGATGGTTAAGTTTCCTAACCATTGACATGGGTTTTCATTTGATTAACGAGATCACACCATTAGGAGAATGATGTGATTGACTTGACCCTTTCCGTTAGCTTAGCACCCGATCATTTAGTATGTTGCTATTGCTTTCTTCATGACTTATACATGTTCCTATGACTATGAGATTATGCAACTCCCGTTTACCGGAGGAACACTCTGTGTGCTACCAAACGTCACAACGTAACTGGGTGATTATAAAGGTGCTCTACAGGTGTCTCCGAAGGTACTTGTTGGGTTGGCATATTTCGAGATTAGGATTTGTCACTCCGATTGTCGGAGAGGTATCTCTGGGCCCTCTCGGTAATGCACATCACTTAAGCCTTGCAAGCATTGCAACTAATGAGTTAGTTGCGGTATGATGTATTACAGAACGAGTAAAGAGACTTGCCGGTAACGAGATTGAAACTAGGTATTGAGATACCGACGATCGAATCTCGGGCAAGTAACGTACCGATGACAAAGGGAACAACGTATGTTGTTATGCGGTCTGACCGATAAAAGATCTTCGTAGAATATATGGGAGCCAATATGAACATCCAGGTTCCGCTATTGGTTATTGACCGGAGACATGTCTCGGTCATGTCTACATAGTTCTCGAACCCGTAGGGTCCGCATGCTTAACGTTTCGATGACAGTTATATTATGAGTTTATATGTTTTGATGTACCAAAGGTTGTTCGGAGTCCCGGATGTGATCACGGACATGACGAGGAGTCTCGAAATGGTCGAGACATGAAGATTGATATATTGGAAGGTTATGTTTGGATATCAGAAGTGTTCCGGGTGAAATCGGGATTTTACCGGAGTACCGGGGGGTTACCGGAACCCCCCGGGGACTTAATGGGCCTTAGTGGGCCTTGGTGGAAAGAGAGGAGAGACGGCCAGGGCATGGGCCGCGCCCCCTCCCCCTAGTCCGAATAGGACAAGGAGAGGGGGGTGGCGGCCCCCCTTCCTTCTTCTCCTCCACCTCTTTCCCCTCTCTCTCCTAGTCTAACAAGGAAAAGGGGGGGAGTCCTACTCCCGGTAGGAGTAGGACTCCTCCTGGCGCGCCCCTCTCTAGGCCGGCCGCACCCCCCCTTGCTCCTTTATATACGGGGGTAGGGGCACCCCATAGACACAACAATTGATCGTTTGATCTTTTAGCCGTGTGCGGTGCCCCCCTCCACCATAGTCCACCTCGATAATACTGTAGCAGTGCTTAGGCGAAGCCCTGCGTCGGTAGAACATCATCATCATCACCACGCTGTCGTGCTGACGAAACTCTCCCTGAGCACTTGGCTGGATCGGAGTTCGAGGGACGTCATCGGGCTGAACGTGTGCTGAACTCGGAGGTGTCGTACGTTCGGTACTTGATCGGTCGGATCGTGAAGACATACGACTACATCAACCGCGTTGTGCTAACGCTTCCGCTTTCGGTCTACGAGGGTACGTGGACAATACTCTCCCCTCTCGTTGCTATGCATCACCATGATCTTGCGTGTGCGTAGGAAAATTTTAAATTACTGCGTTCCCCAACAATGACTTCATGAAGACAAACTGTAAGTAAAGAGAAGGAAGAGATAGAACCAGTTGCTTGGCGAAGACAAAGGATTTGTTGGACCGGTTCCAGTTGCTGTGACAACTGTACGTCTGGTTAGGGAGGTTGAGATTCAACCCAGAAGACCGCGTCTTCACCTTGTTCCCCTTGAGCTAAGGACACTTAGTCCCCGCCCAATCACTCTGGTAAGTCTTCAAGGTAGACTTCCAAACCTTCACAGACTCCGTTCACCGGCAATCCACAAGGACTCTTGGATGCTTAGAACGCGACGCCTAACCGGCTGGAGGATTCACAGTCCTCAAGTGTAACAAGTCTTCAGATCACGCGGACAGAAAGACTTCAGTGATGCCAGACACTCTTTGGGCTCTGGGTGTTTGGGCTTTGTCCTCGCAAGGATCTCTCTCTCAAATGCTTCGGAGGTGGGTTGCTCTCAAACGACAAAAGCCGTGCACTAACTCTGAGCAGCCACCAATTTATGGTGTAGGGGGTGGGCTATTTATAGCCACTAGGCAACCCGACCCGATTTGTCCGAAATGACCCTGGGTCACTAAGGAACTGACACGTGTTCCAATGGTCAGATTTCAAACACACGCGATAGCTTGACTTGGGCTACAAGTAAAGCTGACTCATCCAGCTCTGGATAAGATTTGCTCTCATTGTCTTCGCTTGAAGACATATGATTTGGTTGAGCATCACTTTAGTCACTCTGACTTTGTTCACTTGGACCCCACTTAACAGTACGATGGTTCCTATGACTCAACAAAGAAGAAAATGAAACTGCGAAACAACTATGTCTTCGCGCTCCAAAGACTTCATGCGATGTCTTCTCATGTCATAGTCTTCAATGTGAATATCTTCACATACCACCATTACCCTCAATGTCTTCACACATTTTTAGGGGTCATCTCCGGTGGGTAAACCGAATCAATGAGGGACTACTACCTGTGTTATCCTGCAATTCTCACAAACACATTAGTCCCTCAACCAGGTTTGTCGTCAATACTCCAAAACCAACTAGGGGTGGCACTAGATGCACTTACAGAGGGGCGCGCCCTCCCAAGCCCAATCCGAATTGGGAGGAGGGTCGGCCCCCTTTCTTTCCTCCGCTCTCTCCCTTCCTTCCCTCTCTCCCTTCCTTCCCCTCCTATTAGGACTAGGAAAGGGGGAACCTACTCCTAGTAGGAGTAGGATCCCCCCCCTTGGGGGCGCGCCCAAGGTGGCCGACCGGCCCCCTCCTCCACCCCTTTATATACGGGGGAGGGGGCACCCCATAGACACACAAGTTGATTGTTTAGCCATGTGCGGTACCCCCTCCATAGAATTCCACCTTGGTCATATCGTTGTAGTGCTTAGGCGAAGCCCTGCATCCGTAACTTCATCATCACCGTCATCACGCCGTCGTGCTGACGAAACTCTCCCTCGGCCTCAACTGGATCAAGAGTATGAGGGACGTCACCGAGCTGAATGTGTGTAGATCACGGAGGTGCCGTGCATTCGGTACTTGATCGGTTGGATCGCGAAGACATTCGACTACATCAACCGCGTTTCATAACGCTTCCGCTTTCAGTCTATGAGGGTACGTAGACATACTCCCCCCCTCTCATTGATATGCATCTCCTAGATAGATCTTGCGTGATCGTAGGAATTTTTTTTGAAATACTGCGTTCCCCAACAATATGTGGATATGAAAAAGTGGTTGAGGGCTTTTGGAGCATATCACTAAGCATTTTGAGAAAGCAAGTCATTAAGCAACACCTCACCCCCTTTTAATAGTATTGGCTTTTCCTATGGACTCAATATGATCTTGGATCACTAAAATTAAAAGTGTAGAGTCTTGAGCTTGAGCCAATATGTGTCCTTATCATTTTGAGGGGTCCACATTCCTAGTCGATGCCATGCCAATCATTGAACTTTCTGAAATGATCATCTTGAAAGAGCATTAGTTCAATGAGCTATATGTTGTTAGGAATTACCAAAACCACCCATAGATAGTTGCACTTTCACCTGTTCACGCTCATTCTCAATGATCATGTTATGCATGATCACACGAGCAGTCATGATATACCAAAGGTTTTTTTTATCCCAGAATCTAGATGGTCCTCACACAATAGCAAATTGGCATTGCAAAATACCAAAAGCCCTCTCAACATCTTTCATAGCCATCCCTTGTGCATTGTGAAAGATGAGTTCTTTCTTACCTTGGGGTCTTGCTATTGGCTTGACAAAAGTACTCCACCTCGGGTAGATGCCATCCGCAAGATAATACCCATAGTTGTATGTGCGGCCATTTGCTTCGAAGGTCACCGATAGTGCTTCTCCATTTGCTAACTTGGCAAAAAGAGGTGACCGGTCGAGCACATTGACGTCATTGCAAGATCTAGACATCCCAAAATATGAATGCCAAAACCATGTTTCTTGATCAACAACGGCCTCAAGATTGATAGTGGCATCCTTCCCGCGTCCCTTAAACTATCCATGTCATGCTTTTGGGAAATTTTTTAATTTTCAATGCATGCAATCGATGGACCCTAGCATAGCTGAAAACCCACAAGCTTTGTTCATCTCCAAAAGCCTATGACTGTCCTGAGCATTGATTGCTCTCAACTACTCTGGACCAAACACTTCTACCATACTCTTTGCAAAATGTTTGACATAGAAGATAAAAGTGCTCTCTGCCATCGCCAAGTTGTCATCAATGTAGTCTGTCGGAACACCATAGGCCATCATGCGCAAAGCGGCAGTGACCTTCTGCTCGGCGCTATGTCCAAGCAACCCGACACAATTCCTCCTCTGCTCAAAGGATCGGTCATGCTGCTTCACAGAATTGCAAATGTGGATGAACAAATCTTTAGACATTCTGAACCAGCGTCGGAAGTACCTCTCTGAAAAAACGGGAGGTGAACCAAAATAGTTGTGCATCAACCTCTTGTGCACGTCAAACCGTTCTCTCTGGATGAACTCACGGCCATACATGGAACCGCCGTGCTTCGGCTTCTTCCTCTTGTGCATCACCACTAGCATAACAATGTCCCCTTCTTTGATCAAATAAAATTCCTCATCCGACGAGGAATCGTCCATGAAAGAGGAGTCACACGAGCTCATCTACAATGCGGAAATCACCATCAAACTCCATCTTCAACCCCAATGAAAAAACATTCAAGTTTGCTCGATTTTTACCTTGGGGGAATTTCGTCAAACACCTTGCGTGCGGGTTGGAAGAAATTGGCTGACTGCGGTTTGGGAAGCCGTTCAGCAGCGGCTTGTGCGGCCGCCAGCGGCAGCTCGACAGAGGAGACGGACACAACCCTGCAGAGAAGATGGTGGGAGCTTGGTGTTGCGGGCGACCGACTTCACGCGGCTGGAAGAACGACGGAGGTGGGCTGCCATCGGGCGGGCGGTGTGGCATGCCTCCCATACCTCCAGCGATTGGGCGAGGCTCGGAACAAGCCCTGCCCATCCACGACCACGCCGTGGAAGCCACTATGACAGCCAGACTTCCAATGAAGCTTCGATTTGAAGCGGCGACTGGGGGGCAACCATCTCTACTCCAGCGAGGCGGGCAGCGGGGGACAGGTGGGCGGGCGGGCGGCGATGTTGATTTTCGACGAAATCGACAAGCGGGGGAGTTGGGCAGGCAGGATCGGGTGGACGGAAACCGAATGAAGGTAGTTGGGCAGTTGGCGTGCGGCCGCCGATTTTACATCTTCTGTAGGTGGAGATGCAAATTTGCATCCACTGAAGATGCCCTTATATTGTTTTAGCGGAAAGGGCTGATTTGCGCCTTCAAGATCAGGGCTGTTTGGTTTGTACCCTGGTTTCGTCAACAATTTGGCATGGAATCAGGGGCGTGTTTGGTTGCCTGCATAAGACCCAGCCTGGCCCGTGCGGGAAAGATTGAGCCCGTTTGGTTGTCTGCGTTCACTGTGCGGCCTGCATCGCATGGAACTTAAAGCACGTCCAGGCCAGGCCCAGGGGAAACGTCCGAATCGGCAGTAGCTCGCGAGCCTGGCTCGGGCGAGGCAGGGGGCGCGACGCGCTTCTCCCCTCGTGCGAGCAGGGAGATGGCGTGAGCTCGCCCGCGTCGCCGAAAAATCAGCAGGAGGATTTTGGCTCACCTCCCGCCGAGTCCACCCCTATTTAGCCCCTCCCTCACCGCCCCAACTCCCGCCACTATTCTCCCTCCATTCGAGCTTTCCTACCGACGCGCATCGGCACCGACGAGCAGGTAAGCGGCGCATCTTCATCGGCCCGCGGTCCACGACGTCGGCGCTCCTTCACCGGCCGACATTGATCTTCCACGACCGCCCCCTCGCCCTCGAGCTGCAGCCATGGCCTCTGTGAGTTCAATCTCCCTTTCCCTCTGTTCCTTCTATCTAGATCTGAGCTGCAACTAGGGTTTGATCTAGATGCATGGTTGATTAGTAATCTGATCTGTGAGCTGATATGGTTGATTGCTATGCTGCAGTTGCAATTTGTGGTAGGGATAGATGTTCAAGCATGTGGTAGGCTAGATTAGTAGTAGAGTTTGAAGTTGAACCTTGTGCTTGTGTTGAATCGTGCTTAGATCTGTGATTTGTAGCTATTGGTGGTCCATTTGTAGCATGCTGTTTGTTGTAGATGTATGTTCCTGCTCATAGATTGTCCGGTATGCTTAGTATGATAGCAATGAAGCATGTGCTTGCTATGATAGTGATGAACCATGTACATGTATGCTCTGCTTTCATGGGTTGTCCGATATGTTGTGTGCTATGCTTACTGTCAATGCGTGCTACGATTGTAGGACATGACCACGCAGACGCAAGATCTTAGTCAGGCCTTTGTCCTGTCCGACAGCCAGTTTGCTCCATCGTTTGTCGAAGGACTTGCAGCGTATGTCCAAGATGGCATCTGATTTAGAGGTGTTCGCGTCTGATTCCCTCTATGTGCCAGTAGTGCTAGTTGAGCTAACTCCTGCTGCTGCTGCTGGCGCTGTACTCAAGGTAGCAGCAGCAAAGGCAAAAAAGATGGTAGGTCGAACAACATGAAGTGACAGCCGTTCATGTCCACGTTCGTCCTGAATAAGATGTGTGAGCTCATCTCTAATGGAGTTAGGACTGACAATGGTTTCAGGGAGGTGCACTTGAACACCGTTGCGAAGCAGGTATTCGATTTCTGTGGGCAGGAGGTGTCTGCCACCCAGGTGTTTTAGGTGTGGGTAAGCTCGTCAACTAGGGTACAAGTTAAGCACAACATGTACGCCGTATGCAACCAAACACCGTGTTCATGTGCCACTTGAGCCAATGCAGACAACTAAACAAAGTGCACTTGCGTATTACTTAATGCATAGACACTAATACAAGCAACCAAACAACTTACAGATGATGTATTAGAACCTATTTTTACTTAATCAGACTGAGTTGAGAAATGTACATAATACAGAAATTATAGCAAACCGCAACCAAACACTCCCAGATGAAGGATGATGAAGGGAGTGCGGGCGAGCTGGGCGTGCCAAAAGAATCGGAAGTAAATCCAAACACACCCACGTCCCAGTCAACGCCGATATTTTGGCTTGGGCGTTGAGAGCAGCGATCCAAACGGCCCCTAAAACCAACCCGAGCAGCGAGCCTCGCCCCAAGACTTGCCCTCCCCTAGCGCCGACGACGACTGGGCGGCGACGCGATGGATTCGAGGCTGCGAGAGGTGGACGCCCCCGCCGAGCCGGCCGACGGCGCCGCTGCGCTGGCCACCGCGAAGGCTGAGGTGGAAGTCACCAAGCCCCGCAACGACAGGCGCGGGTACCGCCGCGTGGTGCTCCCGAACGCCCTCGAGTGCCTCCTCATCAGCGACCCCGACACCGACAAGGTCAGCTCCAGTCGCCCACTCGCTCTTCAATCGGGACGGGCCGGGGTTTCGTGGCAGCTTCTTGGTTTCGTCCAGATTCTGAAATTCGCGATTTGTTTGCAGGCTGCGGCGTCGATGAATGTCTCGGTGGGGTACTTCTGTGATCCCGACGGGATGGAGGGGCTCGCGCACTTCCTTGGTGAGCGCTCTGCCCTGGCTTGTTGCGTTACACCCACCCAGGGCCAGGGGCATGCTTGATACTGCTGCTTTTGCTGTAGTTAGTCGTTCAGGGATCATCTTACACACGCTAGTGATGAAAATCTTACTGCAGCTGCGACCTAACAACCTCGATTTCTCAGTTGCCGTACCTTGTCTTCTTGTGAAAACGCAGAAACTTGAGTCTCGATGCATTGATAGATAGAAAAAGAGTTCATTAGAAGCCCCAAAGCACAAGGCAACACAGCTCGGTAGTAGTAGCAGTCCCTGGATACTCGCAGTAAGACCCACCGCCCCTGCCCTCGCCCACAACTGCGCCTCAGATTTGATTGTGCTTAGCGAACTGGTGATATGCGACATTGTGATGCCTCCATCCACCAAGCTGTGAGCATGGTGATGAGGTGCCATTGCGCATCAAGGCCGGGGTGAACCCGGTGGGCCGCTACCACCAGTCAATGAAGTCCTCACCGATAACCAGAGGCACTGCATTGGATCCGATCCAAGATAGGACCTCATGCAACTGGGTTAGTGAGAAGGGGTAACCAGTGAGAAGGTGAGTCATGGTCTCTGCGATTGGTCGCAAAGCAGACAATGCGGGTGGTCGTGCAAGCCCAGCCTTGCCAGCCTCTCGGCAGTGCAGCAACGCTTTTGGCAAGCAAGCCAAACGAACAACTTCGCCCTCGGTGGAGCCCAGCGTGCCAGTTCAACCAACAACAGCCCCCTGAAAGAGGGTCTCTCTGTCGCCGTGCTATTGCTCTTGTTATGATTTTATACTCGTGTGGCCTATCACTGCAATTTGCTAGTTTGTTATGAAAGGCTTTTTTCAATTGGGATTACTGCTATAGAATGTCCTGATATATTGGGATGTGTGTGCTTCTGGGTTGTTCAGTAGAGTAACCACTAGCATGACATTAATCATCGAATAAGTAAATACAGATACAAGTCGGCACCAATTTGGATGTGCATGTTCTTTTCACAGTCCGTGTACCATAAATAATCAAGGAGAAAGAAACAGAATTCTGGATGTTCATACATCAGCATGGTACTCGCTTCTTCAATTTTCTACCTGGAGTTTTGCATATTTCCCTTTTGGATAAAGGGGATTTTGGTGATGAAATCAAACTACAAGAGCCGAGGTCTTCAGGTCCTCGAAAATGTAAGATGTACTGGCGTGGTCAGACCAAACCATATGTGACCCCCCCATCACACACACACACAACACAAAACTTCAAGCATCATACCATAAAAAACAAGGTTTTCAAGATGTTCGAGTTCTGCATATTCCCCTTGACATCCTAGAGTAAAGTTCTAGCATCATCTCTTCATCTTTAAAAAAGAACAGCGAAACACATATTGCATGGCCATGAGAGAACCTGATTCGCTTGCAACTGAACGTCTGAATGTGAAATTGACATCTTCTGATAGAATGTTGAACGCAGCATCTTACTAATACTAATAAGTAATAATGACCCAGGAGCTCAAAGATTATGTGGTGAGGAGTGGCAACTAGCTGTACTAAGTAGACCTGCAGAGTAAACCTAAGGGTAGATGCCACAAATTGTGCTTGCTATATTTTAAACTTGTTTTCCATATCGCTCTATCTCTAGGATGTAACTTTTCGTGTACCAGTGCACCGCCATCTACTGTATAAATCTCATTGCATTGTTTTTCATCTTGTTGGTTTATATTCTAGCATTTAAAAAGCTCCACCACATGTATGTTCCAGTACTAGCGTGTGGGTGTTTGTGCATCTTTTAATCTGTAACATGCTTATGCCTGGTTCTACTTCCACAGAGCATATGCTTTTCTACGCGAGTGAAAAATATCCAATAGAAGACAGTTACTCAAAGTACATCGCTGAGGTACGTAGTTTGCCAGGGGTAAAATTTCCACCTTTCCAGTTTGTATATTATTAAAAAGGGTTCTCTGTAACTGATCTTGGTATCACCGTGGTAGTAATTTGTTTGATTGAGCTCAAGCTGATTTTTAAAAAGTGGAAATGCTTCAGAACAACTCAGTTGCCCAGAAAAACAGCAACATGACTTTGAAGTTTGAACATAGTGTGATCCTTGCAAAACAATTCTATATTTAAGGATTCTAGTTATCCAGAAGCAGCAGGCATCAGAATAGACTAAAATTTGAGCAACTAATCTATTATCTACTTGATCATGGGACAGTCTTCTTTTATGATTTTATCATCATAGGGTGCTGGTTGGTTTCCATATATAGTTCTTTTCAGATATATGTGGCCACAATGTCCTGTTATTGAGGAAACTGAGAAAATTGCTGCTGTGGCAGTGCCTAAACTATGGTCCTAAGTCCTAACATATGGTATACCACTGGTATTTTGCCAGGCATAGGTCAAGCCTTGTAAACCATCAACAATGCTAGTAGGAAAGCTTCTGCTTGGAGGCTTAGCTATTTTTCAGATTCATAGTTCATACACTGATATTACCATCTTAGGTGGATCCTCTGTTATTAATCAATAACCATTAGCTAGCTAATATGTGTGTTTCTTGTAGCATGGTGGTTCGACAAATGCCTTTACAACCTCTGAACACACAAACTTCTATTTTGATGTGAACAATGACAGCCTGGATGATGCTTTAGATAGGTACCTTCTGTTTCTTTCTTTCTACCTTCTTGTCCTTGTTTTGCAAAAGCTAATTCCTGTTCCATCTTGTCTCTTGTTTTCAGGTTCGCACAATTCTTTATAAAGCCATTGATGTCCCCTGATGCAACCCTTAGGGAAATAAAAGCTGTTGACTCTGGTATATGTTGTCTCTTACCTTTTCTGCTGATTCTAATGAGAGGACCAGCTTCTAATTTTTCTATTTTTCTTCATTGGCAGAAAACCAGAAAAATCTATTGTCAGATCCATGGCGAATGAGTCAGGTACTCCCAGTTTTCAGGCTTATTTGAATCAACAAACAGCTTGCTGATAGAAATCTTATTTTGTTAAAGTTGGATGGTATTCTGGCATTTTGGAGTCGTGACAATAATTTTTTACTAAATTCAGAAATCATTTTCAACAATTTTGGACTCTGTTTCATACTAAATGTTTTCAAAGTATCATATTGCAATTCAATTATTTTCTCCTTGTTCTGTATGCCATGAAGCTAGGGACCCTTTCCAGAAACATGTGTACCATTTGGTAACTGTTTGGAGGGTTGTGACCTGTGATTATAATAAAGGCCCTCAACAGAGTAATTAATAATTAAATAACCAGAGTTTAGAGTCACTTTAATTGTTTCTCACTTTTTAGGGACAGCTTTGTTGGTCCTAATGGGTGTTGCATCACTGGACAATGCAGTTGTTCCCCATGACAACTGTGCTTGACATATGGTTTTATATCTGGTTTGATTTGCGATTTACCTTGCTACGAGCATGGCGTTATGTTCAGCCAGAAATGTTAAAACTTATCTCCTGTATTATCTTTATTGAGGTATCAATGTCCTCAACCCCAAGTGTCTTTGCTCTATAGGTATCACTCATTCTAAAGGTTCTTCATTGCTAGGATATAATGAGTTGATGATAATTTAATATTCTAGTTCTGATACTCTATCATACCTCCCCGCAAGAAATAGGATGAACTTTTGTATTTGTTTTGTGATGCAATGTGACTAGCGAATTGCTATGTGTCCTGTACTACTTGTGCTTCTTCATTTTTGTTACTAAGACTGCCTATCATTTTATATGCTGAACTCAAGCAGCTTCCCGGGCTCAGTTTATCTGGGAATCCTTAAGAGCACAATGTAAGAAATCCTAGTCCAGTAAGACTAATATCACTCAAAAAAGTGTTCTTAATACAACTTAAGGCTCTACTGTGATTATAATGATTACAGTCCTGGCTGAGATAGCCATGAGGATAAGGGGAACATATCCCTCTGGAAACCATACGTCTGGTGGAAGAATGGATATAGCAAGACAGACACCCAGTCTAGCAGGATAAATAGCCGAAGTTCATCTTCAGAATTGAATCTTCTGACAACATGATAATACACCTATCTACACATACTTAAATGCCCAGTCTGAACTCTAAAGCACATTGTAAACCATTTTAAGCACGACCTGTCTCGTGCCTATTACTGGTACAGACAAAGGCCACTTCGTTTTGCATGTGATTGTGTCATTGCGACCAAGTTGTCCAATTATTGTAGGCACTAAGCAGTCCTTCCTAATTTGGTGCTTGCAGTTGTATTTCATGTCATTGACTTTTTTGTTTGTTTTCTTTTCCTCATCTATGCTCTTTTGGTTTCAGCTCCAGAAGCATCTTTGCTCGAATAACCACCCATATCACAAGTTCAGCACTGGTGGGTATTTTAGCTCCATATCAATGCCCAGTGTCTGATTTTTATGCATCCATGAGACATTGAAACTATAATCTTTCTTGCGACCTAATATTTATTTCATCTTTATATTATTATCTTAATATTACTGTCATGCCGCACGAAACAAAGCCATACTGTTGTAACTTTCACTTCAATATTACAATCTTGTTAATAGCAAAAGAAAAGTACTACCTCCGTCCTGGTTTATTGGTCCCCTTCGTATTTTGTGCCAAGTTTTGACCATAGATTTAACTAACAAAATGTTAATGCATGTAACCTAAAATCATATCGTTGGATTCGTATTTGAACATAGTTTCCGATAATACTATTTTTGCTATGTATAACATATATTTATCAGTTAAAATCCTAGTCAAAATATGACTCTAAATACGAGGGGGACTAATAAACCAGGACGATGGTAGTACTTCACTGCAACCTTAAGAATAACTGGTCTTCGATTGCTTTGGGTGGGTGTACAATGCCCTCATTTTTTTTATCGTCAGTGGTACTCCCTTCTGTCCCTAAAGCAAGTGTTGGTCCAGCATAGTGCAGTTAAAATTTGATTTATTTTACCACAAACATATGTAGATGGATTTAGTGTGGCCATACGAACATTTTTTTTCTGTAGAATGGTCATCGAAACTAAATTGTTTTAATATTTTATTTATTGGTGGTCAAAGCTGTAAACTGGAGACATAGACAACACTTAGGGCCATGGAAGTTATGAAAAGTCATGGAAATTTTGACGTGAGCTGAACATTTTTGCTACTTGGGAGAAAAGGTGAACACTTGTCGTTTTCTGACGAATTTTCTGCCCATGCATCATCAAGGAAATTGGGACACACTGGAGGTTAAACCAAAGGAGAAAGGATTGGACACAAGGGCTGAGCTTATTAATTTCTATGATTCACACTACTCAGCCAACTTGATGCAGCTTGCTGTGTATGGAAAAGGTTTTTTGTCGGACCATGTTACAACCTTTTTCATTTCCTTACAAATTCTCCATATTTCTGATTTCGCCTTATATCTGCTGTATTTGCAGAGAGTCTTGACAACATCCAAACCCTTGTCGAAAGTAAGTTCTGTGATATCAAGAACGTTGGGAGGAAGCACTTTTCTTTTCCTGGTCATCCATGTTCAAGCAAAGATCTCCAGGTTTACATTTGCTTACAATGAATTTACAATTCAAGTGCACCACTGGATCAGATTTATTTGATAGCTCATAACTCGCAGATCCTTGTTAAAGCGGTTCCTATAAAACAAGGTCATACTTTGCGAATACTGTGGCCAATCACTCCAAATGTTAGGCATTACAAGGAAGGTCCTTGTAGGTATGTGAGCCATCTAATCGGTCATGAAGGAGAAGGATCTCTCTTTTACATACTAAAAAAGTTGGGTAAGTCTCTTGGCTATTTGAAGTAACGAGATTTATGCTTCTTATTTCCAGAATTGCGTTATTGTTAATGTGCAGTTTGCAGTTGCTGAATTCTGCTGTGCTGTGCTTATTTTATAATCTGCCGTAGGAAATTAGCAGTAAAAGTTCTCAAAATGTGGTCAAACAAACACTAAAATAGGCAAAAATTGATCGGTCTGACGGGATTATTTTAATCCACCTTAATGCCAAACGCAGACGAAGCCTATCAAATGTTATTGTTAGCATGCGGCAAGATTTACTAGGAGTCTAATTTTTGTCTCTCTCTTTACTGCTTATGCTAATGCCTTATTGGTTTGCATGCACTGATGGTTAATGCATTTTGATTTCAAGAAAGTCTTGATCTTTCAGTTGTGGGCTGACTGATTTCTAATTAGGCTTAGTGTCTCAATCTATCGGGCATAGCTTGGTTCTTATCCTTTCGTACATGCTGCTGTACAGTTTAATATAATGTCTTGGGTTTCCCTGTATATAGAAAAACTCCTTTCGCTTTCAGTTGGTATTACATACAAAGCTAATTTTCTCTCTCGTATTGAGCATCATATCAAGTCTATTGAGTCATTAGTTCTTTTTAGTTTGTATTTTAAGCGGCTAATATGGTGTTTAGTGTCAGAGTTGAATGTTAAATTATTATTATTTTTCGAACATGCAACAAAGGAAAGAGCAAATACATCCCACAGGCGCAATACGTGGAAAGTAAAACCTCAGATATGGAGCTACTGCTGTATAAATCCCTCTGTTGGTGTTAATCTCAACTTAGTGTTCCGTTGGTTGATATGATTTACTTGGTCATTCTTCACCTATGGAAGCATATCTGTTCTGATATTTCACAGTGGTTACCCGGATTAACTCTTTATTCTGTTAAATTCTCCAGGATGGGCTATGAGTTTGGAAGCAGGGGAAGGGGATTGGAGTTATGATTTCTCTTTCTTCAGTGTCGTTATACAGCTCACAGATGTAGGCCATGGTGAGTTCTCATTCAAGAAAGGCCATTTGACACTGAAATTTTGAATTGTGAGTGGTACGCCTATTTGATAATCGATATCATTGATGATAGAACACATGGAGGATGTCGTTGGGTTGCTGTTCAGATACATTACATTGCTTCAGACCTCTGGAACTCCAAAGTGGATTTTTGATGAGGTGAATTTAATTTGTCATAAATCTCGTTAACTCCCCCCCCGCCCCCGCAAAAAAAAAAATCACTGCATGATCGATTGCTCGGATACGTACCAGTATTAATTAGCCGCTGCCTTCACTTAGGTTTATAGTGAGTATCTCCTAATTGCTGCTGTTGGTCTTGCTAAACAAGCACATTTGGACTGAGGATATATAAGTTGCATCTTTTCTATTACTCAAACGAAACATGTATGCTGCCTTGAAACAGTTTATTTTGTATCACTAACAATTTAAACTGGAGTAAAGGAAACATATTACGGACTGGTAAATGCTAATGACTAAACTGATTTTAGGCATCACATAGATTCAAAAAAAATTACGTTTAGCCTGATGCTTATTAATTGCGTTACTTTCTTTTGGACTGTGAAGCTTCTAGCCATCTGCGAGATGGGATTCCACTATCGAGACAAGAGCCCTCCTAGCAATTATGTTGTCAATATTTCCTCAAACATGCAGGTATATTCTAGTTGTTTCTTTGGACATATATGTTGCCTGGTTCTCATAAATTGTATCTCCTCGTATTATCATGAGTCATGTTTTTGTTTGTATTTGCATGTAGGAAGTTTGAAATTGACACAATCTAATTCCATAGTCTTTTGACTATTCAAATTCTTATTTCTTGTTGCGTGCATGTGCGCCCTAGATTCTTTCTTGCTTGTCTCTGAGTAAACTGTTCCACCCTAAATGCGTTGTCTGAGAGCAAACAATTCCGAGATAACTCACTCAAAATCTTATTATTACTTAGGTTTTTTTAATCAGATGGATATTGTTGCCTTTTTCATTCTTTCTACTATCAGTTTGTTCCTATTATTCTGTTTTGTCAGTCGCATGTTTGTGTGGGAAAGAATTGGGTGCAAACCAATGTTCTGGTTGAAGCACCTTCTTTAATTGCCTTTCCTGGAAAATAATCGGTTTGTGTTGCACATCTAGGTTCGTGTGTCCTTTCCAGTGTAGGCACAATAAAATAATGTTGAAGCTTTTTCTTGAGCTATGTATGTAACGTTCTTATGAATTGGAACGTTCTAATTCCATTCCAAGTAGTTCTGCCAAAATGTTTCTTCATAAGTGGTACATGAGTTTTTCTGATTTTGGCCATTTATCATGTTTTTCCTCATTGTTCATCTGTGTAGATTTTTCCACCAGAAGATTGGCTGATCGCGTCGTCTGTACCATCAAAGTTTTCACCAGATGCTATTCAGAAGGTGCTAAATGAATTGACTACAGAGAATGTTAGGTAGGCATTTAGAGAACTCTTGCCAAGTTGCCATATCAGGTTCTCCTGTTCTGATTCAAAATGAAGTTACCGATACTTTCACGCTCATTCTATGCTCAACACATGCTAGTTAAAAGCTGATGATTTTGTTACTTAAGTCAGTTATATGCTCCAGTCCACTATTATCGGGAAATAATGTGAAACCATGTTCTTAAATTTGCCTCTCCCTTCATCATTCATAAAATCGTTTGTGTTTGATGACTCCTAGAGGTCACCACATTTGGATATCTAAAGATACTTTCTTCCTGTATACAAAAGATAAGAGTTATTTCCAAGGCTTATTGGGAGCATATAAGCAAATCATGTAGCCACTATCCAATAGAACTTCTCAACCAGTATGAACTAAAATGAAGTGTGTCATTTATAAGTCAATTATCATGATTCATGACGAAATCTGATGCATAAATGCTTTCGGCAGAAACGGGTACCACTGTGGTTCAGTTACATATTTCAATGGTTAACAGTAACAAAGATCCTGTATTTCTATTTATGTTTCTCTCCAATTGGTTGTTCGAGCTTTTGAAGGAGAATTTGGCAGATTGTTACATGTAGCTGTTGATGAAGATTCATTTTTTGTCTTGATTTAGTGAACAATAAGACATTTTTTAATGTTAGTAAGGTTCTTTTCTAGCAAAAGAAGCTATAGCCAGAAAGATGATGCACTGAAGATGATTTCCAATTACCATAAATATGATGTTTATTCTCACAAAAAAGTGGATGTTAATTTTGTTATTTAATTCAAAAACCCTTGAGAGTCTGAAATTTTCCTTGATCCGTTCAAGGGTCATGCGCTTTCTTCTCTCCTTTTCTGCAGCATGAATTTATTCCTACCTTTGGTTTGCTTTTCTCCTTTTCCTTGACCAAATACATATTTGCTTATGGGATTATTTTTTAATATTGACTATTTTCTGTATCTCCTTTCAGAATATTCTGGGAGTCAAAATTATTTGAAGGGCATACAGACTTAACAGAACCTTGGTATGGTACTTCATATTGTGTTGAAGCAGTGCCTCCTTCCATTATGCAGGTAGACATTTGGATGCCACGCTTCTTATTTTATTCTCCAACTCCTGGATACAAAAATAATATAGTTTCTTATGTTAAATATTTGTGTTGCAGAAATGGGTAGAAAATGCTCCCAACGAAGATTTACACCTGCCAAAACCTAATATCTTCATTCCAACTGATCTTTCATTGAAAAATGTTGAGGAAAAGGTATTTATTTTCAGCCAACTATGTACCTAATTTTATTATTATAAACTGACATTTTATCTTTTTGGCTTATTCAGACAAGTTTTCCTTGCATGCTGAGGAAAACACTGTTTTCCAGATTGTGGTACAAGCCCGATACAATGTTCTTCACACCCAAGGTCTTCATCAAGATGGATTTCCACTGTCCTCTGTCCAATAGCTCCCCTGAATCATCAGTTCATACTGACGTATTCACTAGGTTGCTGATGGATTATTTGAATGATTATGGTGTGTATCAGTAACTTATAGATTTCTAATGCATTATTCTTACTGCATTGTTGATTAAGTTGGTCCAGCAATATCTGGATTTCTATTTGTGTTAGTCAATTTCAGATAGGTCATGTGGTAGGAAGATTTTTGTTTCATTCTGTTTACACACTACCGCCATGATCCGCTCTTTCAAGTGGTAGATCGATATATGAAAACAATTGTGGGACGGGGCAGGGGTCGGTGGAGTTAAGATTTTTTTTGGGTGCCTACAGTCATCCTAAGACTGTTCCATACATCGTGAAACATTGATGGGTAAAGCACATAGTCACCCGATGACTTCTTGCTTCATGCTGTGCAGAGCTATCTCCTGATTATTTTGCGTTTTTTTTTTCATTGCCTGTTGCAATAATCCAGCTACTTTTGCTTTGCTTTTAGCTTATGATGCTGAAGTTGCTGGTCTTTATTATGCTGTTAGGCCGAACGACACCGGTTTTCAGGTTAGTTATGTTAAGTTGTAGAAGAAACTATTTTTTTCTTCATTGCTGATTCAGATGATGATTTGGTGTTAGTTGTTGTAGCAACCATATGGTAATGTAGTTGGACACTTTGAGTCGGCTTCCTGGTTGGTGTTAATTCCTTGCAGATATATTTTAGTTTCCATGTAATAGAGATCTCTTCCATTACAGATCATTCCTTAGTGCTCAAGTCTAGTCATCCCTCTAAAAATGGATATCAGTGTATCCATGTGAAATAAACAAGAATTTCGCCGCGTCATCAACGACCTCGCCTTAAAGGAGGTCTATCTCAATGGAAGCCGCTTCACGTGGTCGAACGAGCAGTCGCCGCCCACGCTGGTGCACCTGGACCGCGTCCTCTGCACCTCGGATTGGGAAGATGCGCACGGCGAGTGCCACCTCCGATGTCTCGCTTCGGTCGTGTCGGACCACTGTCCGTTGTTGCTGGATTGCTCCCCCATGCCGACGGCTCGCAAGCGCTTCCACTTCGAGGACTATTGGCTTCGGCTGGACGGCTTCCATGACACCGTTGCCACGGCCTGGAGCTCGGTGCACGACGACGACCCCTTCCGGAGGCTGGTCAAGCGCCTTCAGGCCACTGCCCGCCGCCTATCCAGCTGGAGCGCCAAGTCCACGGGCAACATCCGGGAGAAGCTTGTCATCTCCCGCGAGCTGATCCTGCGCTTTGACAAGGCGCGTGAGGACCGGGCACTCTCGCCTCCGGAGGAGTGGCTTCGCAAGCAGCTTAAGGTCACCTACCTGGGCATGGCTTCCATCGAGCGCACGATCGCCAGGCAGCGAGCCCGCATCGCGACTCTCAAGGACGGCGATGCCAACACGAGTTTTTTCCACAGGCAATGCTCCTTCCGACGGCAAAAGAATCGCATTCACAGTCTTGTCGTCGACGGCCAGGTGCTCACCGATCATGAGGAGATGGCCAGCGCGGCGTTCATGCATTTTGATGGCTTGCTGGGCACTGCCGTGGACCGAGAACACACGCTTGATCTCTCCCAACTCATTATACCCAGCGACCTCACATGCCTCGACGAGCCCTTCAGCCAGGAGGAGATATGGGAGGCCGTCAAGCGCATGCCAGCGCGAAAAGCGCCCGGGCCGGACGGCTTCACCGCGGAATTTCTGCGTGCTTGCTAGAGCATCATACGGCACGACATTTGGAGCGTGTTCGAGCTGTTGTACACGCTGCGCGGGCGCGGGTTTAGCAGGCTCAACCAAGCGCTGCTTACCCTGCTGCCCAAGCGCGCGGACGCTCAGCAGCTCGGAGACTACCGGCCGATCTGCTTGATCCACATAGTGGCCAAGATCTTCGCGAAGGTCCTGTCACTGCGTCTCGCCCCCAAGCTCGACAGCCTCGTCAGCCGCAACCAGAACGCGTTCATTGCCGGACGTACTCTTCACGACAACTTCACCCTTGTCCGGCAATCCCTCAAGATGCTGCACCAACTTGGCGCGCCCAGGATCATGCTCAAGCTCGACCTCACTCGTGCCTTTGACTCCATATCCTGGCCCTTCCTCTTTGAGGTGTTGCGCCAATATGGGTTTGGGGACCGATTCAGAGAATGGCTGGCCATCCTGCTATCCTCGGCAAGCACTCGGGTCATGCTCAACGGAGACCCCAGCCCGCCGATCTGGCACCGCCGCGGGCTGAGGCAAGGCGACTCCACCTCCCCACAGCTCTTCGTGTTGGCGGTGGACACTCTTGGAAGGCTGATGCGCCACGCCCTACAGTCTGACATCCTCCAGCAGCTACACCCCCGGCGTGCCATTCCGGTGATCTCTCACTACGCCGACGATGTGATGCTCTTTGGCCATGCCACTCTTGAGGAGGTATCCGCTGTCAAAGGCATCCTGGACGTGTTCGGCACGGCATCGGGGCTACGGGTGAACTACGCCAAGAGCTCGGTCACGATCATACATGGCGACGACTCCGCCGAGGGGCTGGTGGAGCTGCTTGGGTGCCCCGTCGCGACCTTGCCGGTCACCTACCTAGGCATCCCGCTCACCACCCGCCGCCCCTCTGCGGCTCAGCTGCAGCCCCTCGTCGATGCGGTGGCGGGCCGGCTCCCCTCGTGGAAGGCTTGGCTGATGAACAAAGCTGGACGACTTGCGCTTGTCAAGTCGGTACTCAACGCCATACCTATCCACCAACTCCTCGTGCTCGCGCCCCCAAAGAAAACCTTAAAGCAGCTTGAGAAGATCTAGCGTGGGTTCCTATGGGCCGGCCGTGTGGATGCTCTTGGTGGTCACTGCCACGTGAATTGGCGCCGGGTTTGCCGACCGCTTGAGTATGGTGGGCTGGGCGTCCGGGACCTGGAGCGCACTGGACTCTCACTACGGTTGCGCTGGCTATGGCTAGCTCGCACGGACACGGACAGAGCATGGCAAGGGCTAGACCTGCAATTCACTTCGGAGGAGCGCGCGCTCTTTTACGCCTCGACGACCATGGCCCTCGGAGATGGAAGGACCGCACTTTTCTGGGAAGATCGCTGGCTTGGCGGCCAGGGCGTCCGTGAGCTCGTGCCCATGCTCTTTCAGTGCATCCCCAAGCAGCGCCGGAAGACGAGAACGGTGGCGGAGGCCATGGCCAACAACCTATGGGCACGTGACATCCAAGGTCTGCTAGGCCTTCCTGAGATCGGTCAGTACCTCAAGCTTTGGCACTTGGTGCAGCACATCCAGCTGTCCAACGTGCCGGACAAGCTACTTTGGAGCTGGACCACTAGTGGCACATACACGGCCCAGTCATGCTACCGGGCAACATTCCATGGAGCGAGGGGCTGCCACTCTTGGAAGCTCATTTGGAGGACCTGGGCGCCGCCTAGAGTGAAGTTCTTCCATTGGCTGGCCTGCCAAGACCGCTGCTGGACTGCCGAGCGACTCGCGCGCCGCGGCCTGCAGCATCACCCGCGGTGCCTGCTGTGTGACCAGGAACCGGAGACGATCAGACACTTGATGCTCACATGCCCATTCACCAGGCAGACATGGCACGAGGTCCTATCTTGGCTGCGCTTGCCGGCGCCGACACCCGAGCACGATGATTCGCTTATGGACTGGTGGCTGCGTGCGAAGGAGTTCACACCGCCCACTCTACGCAAGGCGCTGAAATCCGCAGCGCTCTTGGTGCCGTGGATGATCTGGAAGCATAGAAATGCGTGCGTTTTTGACCATGTTAGCCCCTCGCTCAATGAGCTTCTAGACACGATTAAGGACGAGGCCCGATGTTGGGCAAAGGCCGGAGCTCAAGGGCTCAGGGTCGTTTTGCCATCATCTTGGGATGTCCACTGAGCCCATGGCGGCTGTGAAAATGCCTCCTAGGAGGAGGTAAATTCCCTATCTTTCCAATGCAATGAAACGCAAAAGCTATTTGCGTTTTCTCGAAAAAAAAATAAACAAGAAAAATATTTCTCTCTGTATATAGCTTAACCCCCCAAGTTCTCACATCCATGTCTGTTCTCTGGTCATCCACTGCAAGGTAGATATCTTATATGTACCAAGTTTCACATCAGGTACAGTGTTCGAAACATCACAATAGTTCTTATGGTGGAAAAGATCGAGCAAACTAACATGTGGTTCCTGTTAATTGTACTTGTTATTAAAAGCAATGGCCAGGTTGTATGCACACATCTTACTTATGATCATGGATGTTTTGGGATTTATTATTCAATAGTGTGCATATGATATGTGTCTTACTGAATTATTCTCTTTTTTTCTGAGCATCCAATATTTGTGATTGATTATAGGTTACTATGGTTGGCTATAATGACAAAATGAGAACCCTTCTGGACACTGTTATTGGCAAAATTGCAGACTTTGAAGTTAAGATTGACCGCTTTTCTGTGATAAAGGTAATGGCCAGTGGACCCAGTGTTTCAGTATAAGCTGTTTTCTGATTTTTGGTTATTAACTTGTCCTCTGGAGGCAAGTTCTGTTGTTATTTATTCTGCTGGGTAGGGAAATCAGATAACACGTAGGTGATTCGTTAATCCTTGCCAGAGTTACTTCTGTTGTGGAAAATGCAGTAATTAGATGCATAATATTTTTGGCGTGTGTATTATTATCAATACTTTTTCAAAGTGAACTTGGGAAAACACCATCTATTGCCTTCGAACTTGGTGGAGCTATATTTTTCTTTATTACTACAATTGTTATTTAATAAGCCTTTCCTACAGGAACTGTTCTTGCTTGGAGTGAATGCTCTTTTCCTCAACCATCGATGAATTCAAATTACATGCTAATATATTGTTGTATTAAAATACACATGAGTAGTTTAGCAATCATGTCACTGCTAGCTCTGTGCATTAATGCACCTTGTGAAGATTAGAACAATACTTATCATCTGGTGCTCTTTTTTATTAGGTTATTTTTTGGACAGAAAATGTTTGTATTTGACTATTTGTACAAAGGTGGTATTTGGCGGGTGAAGCCGAGTATGTATGCAATACAATTATGGCATATACATGGGCACATATGTTTATGTGTTATTATATTTCCATGGAGAGAATACAGAAAGGGTGCTGTTATATATGCATACCTGACCTTCTGTAGAATTTTAACTTGATTAAGCACAACATGGTTTTGGTTAGTATAGGGTGTTCTGGAAGAGGAAAATGAGCATCCAGACATTTTGTAATGCATTTTGGTGATTTTTTTTACGGTTTGCTTTCCCAGCGATGCAGTGAAAGCTAGAATAATATGCATCTTATATGATCTGAAAGGGTTTGTCTTCTGTTGCTGTTGCCAGGAAACTATAACGAAGGGGTATGAGAATTTTAAATTTCAGCAGCCATATCAGCAAGCAATGCACAATTGCACATTGATATTGGAGGAGCAAACTTGGCCTTGGGATGAAGAACTTGCTGCACTTTCTAATCTTGAAGCTCGCAATTTAGAGGATTTCTTGCCTCGTATGCTGGCAAAGACATTTATAGAGTGTTATTTTGCAGGTTTGTCAATACTAGACTGGAACATCTCTGTATTTGGTCATTAACTTATTTGATGCCTTTATTGTTCTCTCTATCTTTCTTTGGTACTCCCTCCATTTTGATTTTAAGGCGCATATTTAAGTTAACCTTCAAGTTATAGGGCACACAATAAGTTTTTAGCATTAGCTTACATATTTACCCCTCTAATTATATTATCTTTCTACTCCTAATTACAACAGGTGGGTACTACCCACCACACAGCAGCCCTATTAATCCCCACTTTCACCTCTGACCATTTGGTTCATGTCCCCATGAAGCCACCCATGTCCCTCTCTTTTCCCATCACAATATATGTCATGTTCGTGGGCAGCATTCTTTCATCCTGCCAACTTAAGTCTTCTTAATTTATACTCCCTCCGTCCGGAATTAGCTGACGCTCAAACGGATGTATCTAGACGTATTTCAGTACTAGATACATCCATTTGAGCGTCAACTAATTCCGGACGGAGGAAGTATGTGCTAGCCCTATAATTTAAAACAGAGTACTTTATTGAAAAAATGATTTGCTTTTTTGTATTGCTCTATGTCATTCTTAACTGTGCATGCAATTGATTGTAGGGAATATTGAACCAAGCGAAGCGGAAAGTGTTGTCCAGCATACTGAAGGCATATTGTTTAATTCATCCACAAGTGTTTGCAAATCATTACCACCGTCCCAGCATCTTACAAAGCGAATTGTTAAGCTTGAAAGGGGTTTGAGGTATTATTATCCAGCAATGTGCTTGAATCAGCAGGATGAAAATTCTTCCCTTCTGCATTATATTCAGGTAGATTTACCTTCTTGAAGCTGCTTGTTCTTCATTGTTTCTTTTAATCTCATGCGCATTCAGTTAATACTAGTTTAAAATACTGCTTCAGGCTAACAAGAATTAATGTTCATTAGGTTATCTGTTGTATCTACATAAAATAAATAAGGAATCTGGGAGTTCTATTTCGCTAAAGATGTGAGCTTTGTAGCTAGGCAGAAGTGGTAAAACCAAAAGAAAATATGATAGCTGATCAAACATAGCATGAGTGCATACAATAATAACAGAACGAAATAAATACGTTACAGAACCAAAAATTGGAGTGAAGAGCATGACAGAAAAATACAGCTGGAGACTACATTAGTCATTATTTCTTAGAGAATGTGCAAAAGCTTTCCATACCTTTCCACTAAGCGAAGCAAAGGTATGGCTCCGCTCCTAGCGCTCCTCCCGCTCCCCTAGCTCCCCACGCCACCAACCTCGCCGCCGCCGACTCCACGATGGTAGCCCTCCTCCCTCAGCCCACCATGGCGCCTCCCTCCCCCGCCGGCTCCCTCTCCGATGAGCGCGTCTCCTCCGGCAGCAGCCGTTGGTCCTGGTCCGGGTCCAACAGCGCGGCTTCCGCTCGCTCCTATCGGGACGTCGCCCGGACCCCACCGCCCGCCCCGCCCGCCTGACGTGTGGCTCCCGTGCCGGCGACCAGCGGCCCTGCGCCGGCGGCCCCTAGGCTGCCTGCCGCCGCCCGCCTCGGGCCCCACTTCGAGGTGCACCGCATCTCGTACGGCGCCACGATGGACGCCGACGGCTAGCAACAACCGCGTCGCTGGAACCGACGTCGACCTCGCCGTGCTCCGGAGCCGAGCCCCGTGCCGCGGCGCCAGCGCAGCCCACCCCCTGAGGAGCTCGTCGGGCTCTGCTTCCACAGCCTCGACCCCCGTCACCGAGTACGCGACTGCACCAATGACATCCGCTGCAGGCGCTGCCTCATCTCCGGCCATGATTCCCGCGGATGCGATGACTACCACCGTCGCGGCCCGCTCGCCGCCCCAAGGTCGACCGCGACCCTCCCGCCGCCCCAAGGCCTGCTGCACCCCAGCCCCCGTCCCCTGCTCCGGCAGTGCACGTGAATGCCGCTGAACCCGCGCGCATCATCATGTCGCGCTCTGTTGAGATGGAGGATGCGGAAGAGGTGCTGAGCCGGGCCATGGTGGCCACCATCATGGGAACGCGGCCCTAGGGGTCCGCCGATGAAGTTGCCGAGCTCCTCTACTCCATGTTCGGTTTCGAAGATGGCGACTTCACCACCCACCTCCACAAGCCTGAAGATTTCCTGATCATCTTTGGATCCCGCGCTTCCAAAGACCGCATGAACGGTGATCACTACATCCGCAACCCGCGCTTCTCCCTGTCGCTACGCCCATGGTGCAAGCTTGCCCATGCTGGCTTCGGTGGGTTCAAGCTTCGTGGCATCCACGCCCAGGCCTGGCACTTGGCGACAGCGGAGCACATTCTCGGGACCAGCATGTGGATCGAGCGCCTCCACCCTCAGACGCGGTCTTGTGCCGACCTGGCCACGTCCCGCCTCTCCGGACACGCGCACGACCCTGCTGCCATTCGCCGCGCCGCCACGCTGGAGATCGTCGAGGTTACTCCGGGCCGCACTGCCTCCTCCGCCCCAACTGTCACCACCCTCACGTAGCCCATTGCCAACGCGCTCGTCCACTCCGAAGCTGCCCATGCTTGTGCCCCCGCCAGCCCTGTAGCTCGCCCAGACGGAGAGGGGGATGGCAATGGGAACGGGGCTGACGAGGACGCGGCCGACCCTGGACCTGAACGCGGCCGTCCATGCCGCCGCGGTCGCAAGCGCCGCCGCACTGCCGCCGCACCGGAGGGACGCGCTGACGGCATGGCAGTTGACGCCTCCAGTTGGACGCACCCCCGTGGCCGGCAACGCGCAGATGGTGTCGCCCTCGCAGATCGCTGGTCCGGAGCATGCACCGCCGCGCGTACACCCGGTGCATGGACGCTTGGCCCACCTCCCATGACGACGGCTGCCCTCCTCGTCACAAAGCCAAAAGAGGAAAGAGGAGTAAAGAAAAAGCGAGAGAGCTTCGCCACAAATACAATGTGCGCTCCATCCTGCTCTGCAGTAACGAGGTGCAGGTCGACTGCCACCTTTTCCTTGAGAGCTTCGCCACAAATACAATGTGCGCTCCGTCCTGCTCTGCAGTAACAAGATGCAGGTCGACTACCACCTTCTCCTTCGGAGCTGCGCCACAAATACAAAAGTTGTCTCGAATGAAGAACGATTCTCACTCGACGGGGGATTCATGAAGATATTTAACGATAAACCAAGTTCAGATAAATCCTAAAGGTTCCGGACCACAGATCGAAGTGCTCGGGCTTTCAGCCCGAAAGAGTTTAACGGTTACAAAAACCACTCGGCATCCCGAGGCAAATTTAAGGTGAGGCATAAAAGTTTGTTCACTCCGCGGGAGGAGGACTAGCAGGCTCGACGAACTCGTCTAGGTCGACGCCGTCGGCGATCCGAGTGGCTGCAGCGATGAAAGTCTCCATAAAAGATCGGAAGTCATGCTTCTGGGTGTTGGCGACCTTGATTGCCGCTAGCTTATCTTGACACACCTCCTTGCAATGGACGCGAACCAGAGACAGGGCCACATCAGCTCCACACCGGGCAGAAGATTTCTTCCACTCCTGCACTCGATCAGGGATTTCGTTAAGTCGAGTCATCAGGGACTCGAGATCATTCTGGGGCGTGGTCTCTGGCCAAAGTGCCGGGTCGATTCGCGACATGGCGACCTTCAGTCGAGCCAAGTAGTCCACGACACCGTCGATGCGGGATTCCAATCGGAGCAGATTCATGGCAGTTTCATCTTTACGGGAGAATTGATCGGGTCCAAACCTGGCTCAATCCGCCCAGTCTCCTCCTCGAAGTTCTGGCAAAACTCTACATTCACGATCCAAGGATAAGTCAATTTTTGTACACTGAGTCAACATAAAAAAATCAGTCGGAACAAAATGTGCACCTTCAAGCTTGATGAACAACTTCTTGGCAAGGCTCCTCAGATAGCTCTCCAGATCGTCTCTCCTGCGAGCAATGCTTTCCATCTTCTCGCCCAGGATGAGATTCTCCTTCCAGCGTGAGCACTCCTTGTTGGCGTCATTCAGAGCAGATTTCAGCCTGGTATTCTCTTCTTCCAACTAGCCGACCGAAACCAGTTTCTGTTCAGCTAGAGCGGTTCTGTCGTCAGCCTCCTTTCGAGCAGCATTCAAATTCTGATCCTTCTTCGCCAGAGCTTCCCTCAGTTTTTCTACAAAGAAATGATGCCTGATTCAGAAAGAGCAGAAGGGTACTCAAGCTTAAGACAGACCAGTCGACAAATTCGTTTTACCAGTGGCGTCATCCTTGACCCTTTGCAGCTCTGTCTTGGCCAGCTCCAAGTCAAGGTTCAGTTGGATCTGCTGTTTCTCCAAGTCAGCAAAGCGAGCTCCAAGATCACAAGATTTCTGAAATCAAAGGGGAGAAGTTATTTTTACAGCGAAAAACAACAAAGTCAATAAGTACTAAGGCTACGGTCGACTGCCCGCAGTCCACCATAGCCTCGGGGACTACACCCAGTGGGTGCACTTTGCGTGCCCCCATCGGTTCTGATCCCACTCGACCGGCCCGCCGGAGTCGAGTGCAGGGAGTAAAAAAAAAGAAGAGAGAAAGAACTCAGACCACAGTCGACTGCCAGCAGTCGACCGCGGTCTCGGGGACTACATCCAGTGGGTGCACTTGGCGTGCCCCCACCGATTCTGACCCCACTCGACCAGACCGAGTGGAAGAGACAAACTATCAGTTCGGTTTACACTCGACAAAATACAAAGACTACAGTCGACTGCCTGCAGTCCACCGTAGTCTCGGGGACTACACCCAGTGGGTGCACTCAGCGTGCTCCCACTAATTCAAAGTTCAATCAAGGCACCCAGTGGGTGTACTAACGCAAAGATTTTCGGAGCAAATATTTTCGGAAAGAGTCTTTAGATATCATATCCTAATAGAACAAGCGGCGACCAACTAACCTGAACGTTGCTTTGGAGAGCCGAGCTGGCGTCGTAGGCAGCCTGACTGGCGTCCCGCACCATCTTCATCTTCTCCATCATGACGCCCGCCTGGCGTATAGCTTCCCTGGCAGCATTCACTTCGTCTTCTGGGACATGATGGGTCGCAAAAACTGAAGGTGGGTCGACAGGGGCCTGAGCAGTCAACGAAGAAGGCAAGGCACTCGACAGTGGCACGACAAAGGTAACAGAACCCCGATTGGCGTCGCCAGTGTCTTGAACAACTGGTTCCGCCCTCGGCGTCGACTGTAGCGCCTCGCTTGCAGGAGCTTGCCTATTCTTCCTCGTCAAAGACCTCTTGGGCTCTTCATCATCATCGGGGAGGTTAATAATGTTGGGAGCTGTGCAAAGTTCAATTGCCAAAATCACGTCACCCAATGATGCACATTGCAGTTGAATCGACCGAACAAAGACAGTATGGCAGAAATCATACCCAGATTAGAAGTGACCACATCCTCCATCACCTCATCATCGTCCCTGTAAGCTGAGGTCCCGGAAGTGGCAGCGCTGACGGTTCCAAAGTTCGTCCAGTTAAAACAAGAAAAACAAACAGCGCGGAGCATCGAGTGAATACAAAGAGAGACACTCACGCGGAAGCGACGGGGATATCAATCTTGATCTTCGGCAACGCCTTCCGAGTCTTCGGCTCTGCAACTTTGGGGTGCTTTGGCGCCTTCTCAGTCGGGGTTGGTGAAGAGATCCGAGGACGCTTCGAAGACTGACCAGCCTGAGCAGTTGCCTTTTCGCGGGTGCTCGGTCGTTCTTGGTCAAGCTTGGATCGCCTCTCCCTGCGAGGGGGCGACTCGACTTCTTCTCCATCGCTTGAGTCGTCGCTTCCTCCATCCCCTTCACCGTCGGAAGTCCACTCGCCACTGTCGCCGCCACTCGCCTCGCCTTCCAGAGCTTGCTCTTGCTCTTCGTTGGACATTGAATACATTTCGATAATGGCCTGAAAGAAAGCAGGGAGAACAAAGTCAGTCGACGCAGTATAGGCAGCTGCGCGAGTGAATTCAGATTACAAGCAAAAACTCAGAATCAGACCTTCTCTGGTGCATGAGACTGGTCGAATGGGGGAACTCTCCTGGCTCCCCTGGGGTTATCCTTGTTTCCGGTAATGCCCGACAGCCACTTCTCTAGTGTGTCGTCATCGACCTCCTCCGGGTGAATCCGAGTGGAGTCTTCAAGACCCGAATACATCCACATCGGATGGTCTTGGGCTTGAAGAGGTTGGATGCGCCGCTGAAGGAAGACCTCCAAGAGATCCATACCGGTGACCCCGTCACGGATAAGCTGGACCACTCGCTCGACCAGCACCCTCACCTGCGCTTTCTCCTCCGGGAGCACCTTCAAAGGGGATGGTTTCCTCACTTGGTCCATGGTAAAGGGAGGGAGGCCAGTCGACTGCCCTGGCGTCGACTGGTCTTTACAGTAAAACCAGGTCGACTGCCATCCGTGAACTGAGTCGGGAAGAATCATGGCCGGAAAAGAGCTTTTCCCTCTCATCTGGATACCAAGACCCCCACACATCTGGATCACTTGAGTCCTCTCGTCACTCGGATTAGCCTTTTTCACTGTCTGGGAGCGACAAGTGAAAATATGCTCGAAAAGACCCCAGTGAGGCCGGCAACCCAGGAAATTCTCACATGAAGAAATGAAAGCGGCGAGATAAACGATTGTGTTGGGAGTAAAATGGTGGAGTTGTGCCCCAAAGAAGTTCAGAAATCCTCGAAAGAAAGGGTGAGGAGGCAAGGAAAATCCACGGTCGACGTGGGTGGCAAGAAGAACGCGCTCACCCTCCCGGGGTTGCGGCTCGGATTCCTTCCCCGGAAGCCGCGCCGAGTCATAGGGGATCAGCCCTCCCTCGGCCAGGTCGTCGAGGTCTTCTTGGGTGAGCTTCGAGTGGATCCAGTCGCCCTGGATCCAGCCCTTCGGCAGGCTGGTTCGCGAGGAGGATCCACCCAGACTGGTCGCCTTCCCCTTCGACCTCGCCGTCGCCTTCTTTGCCCGCTCCAGAGCCGCCGTCTTCTCCTTCCCCATCGTCGCCGGCGAGACGCGTACGGAACGGTGGCGCTAGGGCGAGAGCGAGCGCAGCGGAGGAGCGTGAAGAGGAGAAGAGATAATGGGGACGCACTGTTCGAGGGACCCCGGTCCAACGCCTTATATGAGGCCGCTTCCGAGTGGCTGACTGGTAGGCCCGGGCGGTTCTGTCAAATCTCGTAACAATCGCGCGCGTGATACGTGGCGAAAAAGGTGGCGCGGGGATCGAGGCGGCTCCGCTCTATCCCATCCGATTACTGCGGCCTCCCTCGTCCCGCGCGCTTCCCAAAATTCGGATCCCGCGAAATCTGCGGGCAGCGGAACAACTTGTCGGACCAAAGATCTCCGCACCGTCACTCGAAGCCTTTCAAGTAAAGAAACTCACTCGACAAAAACCTAAGAATGGATCAAGGCGACTGGAAAGGAAGTCGCTGCCATCGCTCAGGTTCATTGATCCGAAACAAGAAATGCTCACGGCATGAAAAATGAGTCGGAGAAGTGTTCAATCCCTTTCCCACTCAAACCTCGATCCATTCGGGGGCTAATGATGAAGCTATGTACCTAGGGTAGGGGCATGGACCTGTCCAAACTGACCTACCCAAGGACATCTCCAGAAGAAATCATCTTTCAATCGACTTGGAGGTGTTCCACTCGACAGACTCGAAGATACTCGACCAAGAAGCAACCACTCGACCAAGACCAAGCCACTCGACAGTCAAGAGACCTAAAGGCACTTCGCATGCTAACGGTCGTGCCTGGGGATCCCGACAGGCTATCCTCATGCAGCGGGCCCCCTGACCCACAACCAGAGGTGCTCCCAACCCCTCCTGCCGTCACGGCTGATTCACTGTCGGGGCCTACATCTTTCCCTACTGCAGCTGGGCAAGCCAGCCCCCACACCATCGATGCTGCGCGGGACGATGCGCGAGAAGATGCGAGTCATGCTCAAACCACCGCCCCAGATTCTCCCCCAGCTCTTGGGCGAACTTTGGATGCTTCTGGTACTGAACTGCCGGGCCTCCAAACCGCTACGGCCCAGCCGGCCCATGACCACGTGCAGATCCTGCCCAGGCCACAAGGCCCTGATGAACGAACGCCACCGCTCCCTGACGACCCGGCTGTTGAAGACATGCAGCCTGCGTCCCCGCCCACCGTGCGCAGCGCGGCCCGCTTCGCCACACCTTCGGTCATGCTCCGCCGCTGTCGGCCAAGCGCAGCCACGACAAGTTCCTGGACCTTGGGCGATTTCCTCGCTGCGGCCACGAAGCAACTCAACCCCATCCTCCCCACCCTAGGTCGCAAGCAACGCCAACAACCACTCAACTTTGCGCCGCCAAGGCGAGGGCGCTCTACTTCCACAACGAGGGCCAAAGCTGCCGTGCCGCCCACTGCCGAGCGCCGCGCACAGGTTTAGCTGCTGCGCATACTGGGCATTGTCGGCGTTGATCAGGTGATCACCCCAAAAGCAATGAAGGCCTATGACGACCTGTTCGTTGCACCGATCCCCAAAACCGCCCTCGTAGCCATCGCCGCCCTAGTTGGGCGCGAGCTGCCTGCTGACCCATCTACGGTGCCGATCACCACTGTGATTGCTGGCAGCCCGATCGAGGCTTGATCGTGTGGCCCTCTCCCGTCGATCACGTCTTCATGGATCACAACCCGAAGATCATAATATGGAATGTGCGTGGTCTCAATGCTCGCGCCTGGCGCACCGCGATTCGTTCGCTCATTGTACCCACGAACGCGTCCACTGTCTGCCTCCAGGAAACTAAGATGGAGTTTATCTACTCGTCCACTGTCCTGGAAACTCTTGGATCAGACTTTGATGACTACTTATACTTGCCTGCGACCGGCACCCGCGGCGGTATACTGCTGGCCTGGATTAGAAGACTGGTAACGATCAGCAACCACTCGTTCACCACTAACACGCTGTCCGCCCGGGTGTCGACCACTCACAGCGCTGCTCCCTGGTGGCTCACCATCGTCTACGGGCCGCAGCAAGACAACGACAAGATCGCGTTCCTCCAAGAAATCCGCGACGTCCACTCCAACTGTGTTGGCCCTTGGATGCTTTGCGGCGATTTCAACTTGATCTATTGCAACGAGGATAAGAACAATGGAAACCTCAACCGACGCATGATGGGGCGCTTCCGACGCGTCATCAATGACCTCGCTCTCAAGGAGGTATACCTCAATGGTCGGCGCTACACCTGGTCGAATGAGCAGACGCCCCCAACCTTGGTCCACCTCGATCGCGTCCTCTGTACCGCGGACTGGGAGGAGCAGCACGGCGATTGCCACCTTCGATGCCTGGCCTCGGTCGTCTCTGACCACAGCCCCCTCCTCGACTGCTCGCCCCTACCCCCAGCGGGTCGACGCTTCTACTTTGAAGATTATTGGACACGGATCGAGGGATTCCAGGACATGGTCGCGGGCGCATGGCATTCCGTGGACGGCGCAGACCCGTTCCGCTGCATCATGCGACGCATGCAAGCCACCACACGCATGCTCACGAGCTGGAGTGCGCGCACCGTGGGGAATATTTGCGACCAGCTCGCGATCTCGCGGGAATTGCTGTTGCGATTTGACACCGCCCAGGAGCTTCTACATCTGACACCGCACAAGGACTGGCTACATAGGCAGATCAAGCTCTCCTACCTTGGCCTCACCTCGCTCGAATGAACCCTGGCGCGCCAACACGCGCGCATCGCATCGCTCAAGAATGGGGACGCGAACACCTCCTTCTTCCACCGCCAGTGCACCTACCGCAAGCAGAAGAACAGGATTCATACTCTGACGGTTGAGGGCGCCACTCTAACCGACAAAGCAGACTTGGCCGCTGCGGCCTTCGCGCACTTCGACTCCTTGCTTGGGACCGATCACCCCCAGGATTGCGCCCTCAACCTCGAGGACCTCATCACGCCATCCAACCTCGACGACCTGGACGCCCCCTTCTGCGAAGACGAGATATGGCAAGCTGTCCAGCGGCTGCCGATGCGCAAGGCGTCCAGCCCAGACGGCTTCACCACAGAGTTCCTGCGCTCCTGTTGTCCTATCGTGAAGCACGACCTTGTTCGCGTCTTCCAGCAGCTATATGCGCTACAAGGATTCAGCTGCTTGAACCAAGCGCTGCTTACGATGATCCCAAAGCAAGCTGATGCAGCCAGGCTGGGTAGTTACAGGCCCATTAGCCTAATCCATCTCGTCGCGAAGATCTTCGCAAAGGTGTTGTCCCTTCGACTAGCACCCAAGTTGAACGAGCTAGTCAGCCCCATTCAGAACGCTTTCATCCCGGGACGAAGCCTTCACGACAATTTCGTGCTTGTCCGGCAATCGGCGCGCCTTCTTCGTCAGCTGGGCGCCCCGCGCATCCTCCTGAAGCTGGACCTTGCACGGGCTTTTGACTCTGTGTCATGGCCGTTGCTATTTGAGGTCTTGCGCCGGTATGGTTTCAGCGATCGCTTCCTCGGTTGGATTGCCACTCTGTCGTCGGCAAGCACTAGGGTTCTCCTCAACGGCGTGCCGGGACCCGCGATCTGGCACCGTTGCGGGCTTCGTCAAGGCGACCCTGTGTCACCACAGCTCTTCGTGCTTGCCGTCAACACATTGGGGCGCCTCTTTCATCGCGCGGCCGAGCTCCAACTCCTGCAGCAACTGCACCCTCGCCGCGCGCTCCCTGTCCTCTCGCTATACGCGGACGATGTCATACTCTTCTGCCACCCCACGATGCACGACACACTCGCCGTCCGAGAAATCCTGCAGCTATTTGGCCAGGCGTCAGGCCTTCGGGTCAACTTCCTGAAGAGCACGGCTACGATGATCAAATGCGATGGCGACATGGCTGCCCCGGCCATCGCCAACCTTGGCTGCCCTATCGCGAAGCTGCCCATCACCTACTTGGGGATCCCACTCACCCTTGGACGCCCATCCACTGCACAGCTGCAACCCCTCGTCGACAAGACCGCTGGCAAGCTCCCCACCTGGAAGGCGCACCTCATGAACAAGGCCAGACGCCTTGCCTTTGTGAAATCAGTGCTGAGCGTGATCCCCATCCACCAACTTCTGGTGCTCGCGCGGCCGAAAAAGATCCTTAAGCTCGAATAAATCCAGCGAGGATTCCTCTAGGCTGGCCGCGCCGAGGCGAATGGCGGCAACTGCCACGTCAACTGGCAACGCGTCTGCCGCCCGACCCGGCTTGGGGGCTCGGAGTGCACGACCTGGAGCGCACGGGCTTGGCCTTGCGCACAAGATGGCTTTGGTTCACCCACATGGACGACAACAGGGTATGGTCTGGCCTCGACCTCCAATTCATTGCTGCGGAGCGCTTCTTCTTCGCGTCCACCACCATGATCCTCGGCGATGGCTAGCGTGCGCTGTTTTGGGAAGACCGTTGGCTCAACGGGCGTGCCATCTCGGAACTCGCGCCACAGCTGCACGCCCTCATCCCCAAAAAACGCCGCAAGAGCAGGACGGTGGCTGACGGGCTGCATGCGCACCAATGGGCATCGGACATACAGAGCACCCTTGGCATCCGCGAGATTGGCCAATACATGCTTACTTGGCAGGCGATCGAGCACATCACACTCACTGCCAAGCCGGATCGCCTGCATTGGAAGTGGAACGCGGCAGGTACCTACACAGCCCAGTCCGCCTACCTCGCCACCTTACATGGCTCGACCTCTTGCCCTGCTTGGAAGCTCACACGGAAGGGCTGGGCGCCCCCGCGAGTGAAATTCTTCCACTGTCTTGCCCAGCTGGGACGTTGCTGGATGGCCGACCGCCTTGCTCGTCGCGGACTGCTGCACCCTCCCCGCTGCCCGCTTTGCGACCAAGCGCCTGAATCAATCCAGCACCTAATCCTGGAATGCCCCTTCTCCAAGCAAGTATGGCACGAGATATTGTCCTGGCTGCGCTTGAGATGCAGTGTGCCCTCCACCGAGGGATCCCTATCAGAGTGGTGGTGCTCAGCGCGACGAAACACACCCAAACCCATGCAAAAAGGCCTTACCACCGCAACCCTGCCGATCCCTTGGATGACGTGGAAGCATCGCAATGACTGCGTGTTCAACGACGCAACCCCATCGACCAACGCACTGACTGCACGGATCAAAGAAGAAGCCAAACTCTGGGCACCGGCTAGAGCCCGTGGCCTGCGTGCCATCCTCCCACAAACCTGGGACGTACACTGATTCATGCCTGTAATCGTTCCTCCTAGGAGGCTGTAACAAACTCTATCTTTTCAATACAAAGAAACACAAGCCTTTTGCGTTTTCTCGAAAAAAAAGCGAAGCAAAGGTTTATACTCCCTCCGTCCCATAATATAAGAGCGTTTTTTACACTAGACTAGTGTAAAAAACGCTCTTATATTATGGGACGGAGTCTAGTGTAAAAAACGCTCTTATATTATGGGACGGAGGGACTAACATATAAGACCACTAACTTAGGCTAAAAAATAACGAAAATCAAACCTTGTCAGCATCCTCTTGTGGGCTGTCCATGCATGTCAACTATCCAGACAGCTCCTGGGTGTGAGAGACTAATGTCATAACACTATTGGTTGCCATATGGATGTTGTTAAGCTTCATGCACTAGCCAACGCAACAAAAAGTCCAAACAGTTGTGAAGTTATCAGTGCGTTGTAAAGTCTCCCTATTCATGCAACAGCAATTTCCCTCTGATATCTGAGGCTTCTAGTTAGTCCATTCTTATAGTTTTAGAGACAACATAATGAGATACAACCGACACTTTAGACTCAAACATGTTATCAATGCGGTGTCATGCGTACAAGAGTCCTCACAGCTATGTACCGCGCACTAGTGTTAAGGCCACAGATGTTCCACACAACTGAACTGGGCCTCAGCTATTAAGCCTCTGCAATTCATACTCACTGACGGCAGAGAGCGCCAAAGATCATAAGTCGAAATCGGCGTCACTAGCCAGCTGTAGCAATTGGTGATTGCGTCAATATCTTTTGTTAAATAGTGTCTCATTTGAAAGCTGCTCATCCTTGAGAAGGCCAAGCTTCCGCAGTAAGTTCATTGCTTATAGCTTTCAGCACTGAGCTTGCCAAGCTGGCTGGTGATCCTCAAGCCACAATGAACCTCTAGTGCGCTGAGCCTCCGGCGAGATAACAGTTGTAGATGGAGCACATTGGTCTTCATGCAGCTAACAAATTCGCCAGCATCGTGGAAGTTGCGCAGTCAAGGAAGGTAGAAAGCCCATGTCCACCCCCACTTGTACGCCCAAAGGGCTGGCGGTTTGTGAAGGTTGTGATGCCGTCACTATTGGACGTGGATAACTCCACCTGTAGTGATAGAACAACCACCAATAGGGGTCTGCTGGTCTGCTGCTATGGGTCCACGGGAAGCTTCACCAGGACATGACAGGCAGCAGTCAGCCCCTGGTTCAAGGTGGACATGTTGGCACCCTTGCCGAACCAGCTAGGTTCGCTGGTTACTGGCGACTGGGGTTGCGTCCCTGCGGTCACTTACACATGCTCCAGAAAAGCAGCATGTAAGCCAACGAATGTCTCTGGGGCGATGCTGAGGGGGGCGAATGCCTGGGATGAGGGTTCGTAATGCCTGCAGGATGGTAGCTAAACAATGTTCCATGTATTCAGACTAGAGAGGTCGTGGTCAGCGAGCATTGATGATCTAGGCTCTTGCTCGTCAAAGTTTGTGTCTTGTCGTCCGGTGGTGAGTGAAGCTGCTTGCTGTCATGGGCCCAATGCCCTAGCTCCAGGCACCTAATGCAACAAGTGTGTAGCTTGCACTCCGCTCTGCTGGGCAATGGTCCTTTCCCAGGCACTTGGGCGCCATTGTGGCCCTCTCGCTCTGCAGTGGGGGCGCGCTGGGCACTCCATGAGGCTTCCTTTTGGATTCCTCCAACTTGCCTTCCTTGCTAGGGTGACATTCACCACTGGTGGTGGTGACATAGTGCACCTCTGACTGAAGTTGATGGGTGGCAGCCATGAACTGAGAGACCTGGTGCCCTGGCAAATGGGCAGATGTGCCTTCCTTCATATGACCCTTGCTCATTCAGTGTCACGGTATCCCTTGCCACAGAGTATAACCGAACCTGGTCCAGTGTGCTATGTTATCCTGTATCCACTCGTGCTATGTGCATGTTTTTCCAACAGCTAGGCGAAGAGCAGATCGTGTCACTTTACGTGGTCGAAAGTACAATTTACTCTTTAGTTTTATGGTTTCTCTTCACTCTCTGAACTTCAGTTCTTTCGTGAAATAAGCATCTTTGCAGTATCTCAAATATGTAGTATTTCTGTGAAAAGATAGATGCAAAACAAGGCAAACTACAAATGCTATAACAATGTTTCCCTCGCTGCAGATTCATCAGGATGATCTCAAACAAAATGTCCTACTTCAGTTGCTTGCTGTTGTAGCTAAGCAACCGGCTTTTCACCAATTACGTTCGGTCGAGCAACTTGGTTACATAGCACTGCTTAGACAGAGGTATGGTGCCCTTGTTTTGATTATATTCTTAATTGTGTAATAATGTACTATGTTCTTTGCTTTGGTTTTGTATAAATGTTACTAATTATAGCTGACCATGCAATTCTATTTACCCAGAAATGATTCAGGAGTCCGTGGGTTGCAATTTATAATCCAGTCAACCGTGAAGGTACATATATTTTCTGTCACAATTCCATTCGCGTAGCTATTCTCCTGTGCTAATAAATTTGGTTGACAGGATCCATCCAATCTGGATGCCAGGGTTGAAGCTTTCCTGAAGATGTTTGAAGTCACACTACACGAAATGCCTGATGCAGAATTCAAGGTTAGATGAACCCTGGAACTAGTATTCATTGACAGCATGCTGTAGCTTTCTTAGATTTGTCTAATCATTTATTTTAAACAACGTATGGCTCAACTTGCAGAGTAATGTCAATGCTCTCATTGGCATGAAACGGGAGAAATACAAGAACATAAGGGAGGAATCAGCATTCTTTTGGGGGGAGATTTCTCAAGGAACACTGAAATTTGATAGAAAGGAAACAGAGGTATGTCTTAGTTGTTGAGGGAAAGTTGTACTTGAACCCTGCTGTTTTTTGACGCCAAAATAGCCCTCTGAATTACGAGACAAGGTAACCAGCCTTGTCAAGTATTGAAAACCGTTACAACCCCCCAGCATGGTTGGGGAGGCGGTATTGCATATGTGGCATGTGACAAAGCTCTCTGATTTGGAGCTGACATGAGAGAGGCCCACATATCATTGTAGTTGCCTATTTTTAAATACTCCCTCCGATCCAAGTGTCATGGTTTTAGTTCAAATTTGAACTAAAAAACACGACACTTGTTTTGGATCTAAGGGAGTATTTTTCTTCATCTCCATCCCTTCACCGATTCTCTCTCTCTCTCTCTCTCTCTCTCTCTCTCTTTCTGGGTGTACTGCCCAGGTTTGCAAGTTCTTGATGATGGTGAAAACGAAATGGCCTTAGCCGATGTGAGTCAAATGGTGGTGGCATACATAGAGACGTGGTGTGGCGCATTGGTCGTGGAGACAAGAGGCGAAGGGACATGGAGGTGACATTGTGTAGGGAGCTTTAAGAAGACCGCATGAACACGGGTACAAGGTAGGTTAGACAAAAATGACCGTCCAGTCTGTATGCCCAGAGAAGGGCAGATAGGGAGATCAGCTGCATCCATCATTTTAGCCAGCACAGGCAGATGGCCCTTTTTGGGCAGGAAGTGAAGCAGTCAGATCCTTCTCATCAAACTAGAGTGCACAATCAAGTTACTGATCACCCACCGTACTCAAATCTCCATCATCTGCACCATCTCCTCTCAGATTAGGGATTTGGCTGTCACTGGCTGGGTCTGCTGCCTTCGGGGGTGGGTTGCAGCTGCTCCATCGATGTGCACAGCTTTTTCTTTGACTCTGTGTGGATATGAACAATGGGCTGCGGCTGCTTGCAGTGTCAGTGAGGAAGAATTGAACAGTGAAAGGAGAGAATAGCATGTTGTGCCCACTGGTCACACCATGCGTGCAAAACCACCCTGTGAAGCACCTTAGAATATAGTGGAATAAGGTTATTTGTAACTGTTTTTACAAACATTAGGGGCCTGGTTACCTGGGTTTAGGGTTCAGGGGGTCATGTAGACTTGTTCGTTTGTTTAATGTGTTGTGCTTGCGGATGTCGTTTTCTTTTTTGAGGAAAAGGCAGTCGTTTTCTGTTTTGGGGTGTTGTTTTTGAATGCTTGGATTTCTGCAATTGCAGATTGCTGCACTGGAGGAGCTTAAGAAGGAAGAGCTGATAGAGTTCTTCGATAATCATGTCAAGGTTGGCGCACCAGAAAAGAAGATCCTTAGCATACAAATCTATGGTGGTCTCCATTCCTCCGAGTACGAAAAGATTATTCATGATGCCCCGCCACCACATTCGCATCGAATAACTGATATATTCAGCTTCAGGAGGTCGAGACCTTTATATGGTTCATTCAAAGGTGGTGCTGGTCAGATGAAGCTATAGGACAACTTCGTTTCGGGTCATATTTACATGTCACTTGAATTGTTCCTACTATAGAAAATAATGTGTGGGACAAATGTTCGCACTTTTGGCTAGGCTGAATATATTCCATACCGAATCTGTCATATCAGTTTGAAATTTTACATGTTGTAATTCTTTTTTATACTGATTATCAGACCTGAAAGTGTTTGACTGGCATACATTCTACACCTGTTTATATCATGAATCAGAGCATGTAGTTAGCAACCCGCTGAGCACAAGTCAGAAGTAGAGTCTGCTATTGGTTACTATGCTTTTTTTTTTCTGAACTTATTTGGTTATTTAAAGGTCACCCAGCCACACCAAACATAGTTGCATATATTATGTAAATGCAGCGATTGCCATCGCTTATACCAGAGGGAGGGTGTGGCCGCCGTGCGTATTGTTTGGCCGTGCCGGCGTGTGCTGCCACTGCTGTTCTTTTCTGGGTCCCCTGACGGTCGTGTTGCCGCTTATTTCCACGCTGGCTTTGCACGTCATGTGTTCGATCAAATGCGTAGACAGTTTAGATGGATATAAATGGGGACTTTAAAGGGCTACTGTTGGATGACCGGCGCCAGCCCGACCCGCTCGCGGGCACGAATAAATGAGGTGTCCGTCCCCTTTGAGGTATAGCCTCGGACTCGGACGTGAAAGCGACGGGAGAGCACGAGAAGCGCTTTACACGCCAGGTACCGAAGGAGGCGACGAAGGATACAAAGAGCCCCCGGACAAACTGACAGCCCAATTTTGGAATCCAGAGGAAAAGACAAGCGGTTAACTAAAGAGCCATCACCATGTATACTCACAAAAGGCGCTGTGTCATCTATGCGTGTATGTATGCTAGCTGCAACTGTTCCGCCGCCTGATGAATCTTTACACCCTAAAAGCACCCGGATCGGTTTCGAGTCCTTCTATATATTGTTTCCGCTCAAGAAAGCTTTTGCTAGTTTCGCTTTTCCACGTATATATATGTCTTGTCAATATATGTATCCAAAGGTAAGGCTACCACGAGGTTCATTCACCCACTGCCTGTAGCACCGATGCACGGGCAGGCAGGCAGGCTCGTCCTTGGTCCACTGGGTTTTCCATCACGGCCTGACCGCATGCGGACGGACGGGCCGTGCCACTTGCACCCTGGCTGGCTGCCACCACGATCCCGCGCCGCGCACCGAGCTATACTAGCGAGCTAGCTATCCATCCACCAGCCTGATTTGATTTGCTCCACCACCTGCATCGATGATTGGAGTCCCCTCGCAACTTGTCCTTGCCAACTCGACCGGCCACTCACTCAATCGCAATCACCAGATCGTACCACGGCGCTGCCGGCAATCCTGCTGCTGATTTGTCCTCCACGGCTCCACCCACCCAGCCCCAGCTACATGCACAAAGATGGTCCGACCCTCCTCGTGCATGGACCTGCAGCGCAGCGCTGAGTCAATCGGCCGCACCCTACAAAAAAGTCTGCGAGTCATACATACAGATACAGTGCAGATCAATCAACTGGTCTTTGGGCGGCCGGACGATGCGTCCACGGTGTCCACCGGCCAGTCCTGCCCATCCCGCAGCTGAGCCAACTAACCTCATCGCCATGTATGTGTATATATAAATTCCATTCCCAACCGATCGGATCATTCTACATGCAACCCATTTTTTATTTATTCCACACGCGGATCACAAGTCCAACCCGGCCATCCTCGAAACTCGGTTCGTGCTCGGAAATGCATGAGCGCGTCGCATCGGCGCCGAACGACCGCCGCTGCTCTTCTGTTGTATGCTATCTCGCGCCACATGGTCAGGGGATTTTGGTGTCTGCTGCCGTTGTGGTGGTTGCGGCCCTTCCTTCCTGCTAGTACTAGTATAACCTATTCGATGTGTTGGCGCCCCTTCTACATCCGTGCCGAAGGATATGGGATTCAAGCCCATGATACATTTTTTTAAAGTCAGATTTGGCAAGCCAATTCCGTAAGCCACTCAGCCATGCCTCCAAGTTGTTAATCGAAATTGGATGTGCCGGGTTGGTTGCCCGAAGATCCACTGCGTAAGCTGTAGCGCGCCTACTCTTATTTACTGAGGGAGAAAGACTAAAAAAAAGGGCTCCGCTCCGATTTCCTTGTAGAAACCACAGTCTTCCTTACAAACTACCAGAAGAGAAAGTAGCAAAAAGATTAAGTGATCTTGGATGCCCTTCCATCAAGGCAACAATGTCACCCTGTGCTCTAAAAACTACAGATCACCATTCAAGGCCGTACCGGGGAAATCAAAGGCCAGGTGCAAATCAAAATTAGGCCCCAAGTACGAAAGAAACAATAATATTTTTTGTCAGCCAGTGTAGTTTTTCATAAAAAATACACCAGTTGAAAGCAGAAGTCTAAAAGACTTGTAGATAGCACGTACCTAATTTGCTTTTTTAGATGTACTATGCTATGTTGGAAGAGCTGTAAGATTGAGAGAGTGCTGAGAGGAACTGATGGATCGTGATTAGAGAGATGCGTAGGGTGGCTTGGTGTAAAATATTTCTAACCGTTTTTTACTCTAATACTTTTTTCTGTGTGTGATTCTTTACTCTAGTACCTAATGCTTCAATTAACACCTTGATTAACAAAAAAGGGGTCCCTATGGTGTTGGGGGGCCTGTTCGGTCGCTCCTGTTGCACATGCTCATATACGGCAATGTCACCATTACCAGGCATCCAAGAACAGAAAGCAACGTTACATCAACGTCGCTATGCAGAAGATATTACAGGTTTAAGGAAACTACAATAAACCATCACAACATAATAAGGTGTTTTAAACATGATAGCCGAAAAGAGAAGGAAGAAGCATCACACTGCTTTGTCTCCCTTCCCGCGCCTTCAACTGCGGTGCATCTTCCTCCAAAAGGGTAAAGCTTTATTGGATCTGAAGCACTCCAAAACACCATTCTTGAACCGCCTTAAAGACTTTATTTGTTGTCATTTATAGAATTTTTACCGCCCACATCAATCTTCTTTGATTTTTTTGTAAAATAATCCAATCATTCAGCCATCTAGCAATCATATTTATAGGGACATAGGGGTCAGTAATTCTTTTTTCAAAAACAGTGCAATTTATGATCTTCCAGATAGCCGAGAAAACCATAGAAATGCCGATAAATATCAAATGTTTATCTTCAGCATGGAAATTTTGTATCAACTTCCTTAGAAATATCAAGCAAGTTGAAGGCACATTTTACAATGTTCCATAACATCCTAGCTAATGAGCATTTCATAAAAAGATGTTCAATAGATTCATCTAACCCACAAAAGGGGCAAGCTTTGCTCCCACCCCATCCTTTCTTGATCAAATTATCTTCTGTCATGAACTCAGGATACTAATTCTCAAAACCAACCACATAGATTTTTAAATTCTCCGAGGGATTTTAGTTTTCCACATAAACTTGTGTGGATATCTAACACAGTTCTCAAATAGGATTCTATAATAAGATTTAACAGTGCGAGCGCCATTTTTTATCAAAGTCCATTTGTTAGCATCTCTATCTCCATTAAGGGTAATCCCAGCACATACATCTTTTATACGATTCCACAATTCAAGGGAATCTCCAAGAAGAGTTCTTCTAAACTAGATTTGGTCAATCCCTTTACTAAAAGCATTAGCAAAATATTTTCTTATTAAATAGATATTGTATAATCTAGGGAAGTTGAGTTTAAGGGGTTTATCCCGTATCCACCAGTCTTCCCAAAATCTAACATTTTCCCCATTGCCAAGAGAATTTTCATAAAGAAAATAAATGATTTTTGAAACTTAGCAAGCCTTTCCAAAATTGTGAGTCCCCTTGTGTGGGTTTAATTACAATAAGGCATTGGTTTCTTTGATATTTTTGTCAGAATCTTGCCCCAGTCCCTCAGTGTTAAAGATTTTCCACAACCACTTACAAAGTAGTGTCTGATTCATAATAGACAATTTCTTAATACATAGGCCTCCTAAATCTTTTGATATGCACACCTCAGAATCCCTAACCAAATGATATATTATTTCTCTTTTCTTCTTATTTCCAGAGTATTCTGGCTCTAAAGAAACATCCCTTTTCTTTACCCCGACTGGAAGTCCATAAAAGGACATCATGAAGTTAGGTATGCCATTAAGAGAAGGTTGTATTGGAGTTACTCTACTTCCACTAGGTAGCTAGGATCCTACCTTCCCAAGTGCCACATTTATTTTCCATCTTATCCTTAGAGTTTTTCAAGGTTTATTTCTAATTCTTTTTTCATCCACTGCCATCCCTAAATATTTTAGAGGAAGGATTCCAAATTCCCAATAGGGCAAGTGAATATAGCAGCAAAGTTAGTTGATTTATCCCCCCCCCCAAATAAGAACAACTCATTCTTATGGAAATTAAATTTTAATCCAGACATCTATTCAAACAAGCAAAGTATAAATTTCAAGTTATGGGCACTATCATAATCATCTTCCAACATGAAAATGGTGGCATATGCATATTGCGGCATGTTAACACCATTTTTGGTACATACCATATTTTCTAGCATTACTCATTAAGATGGACGAGGCATATGCAAGTAGATCAAACATCGAGGGGGGTAGATCATCCCCTTGTCTCAAGCCCTTGTGGGTAGGGAAGTAGGGCCCCGATATGATCATTAACTTTAATACCTACACCCCCCTAATAGTGAACATAATCCAGTCAACCCATTTATTAGGGAATCATTTTAATTATAGAATTTGTAAAACAAGGGCCATTTTATCTTGTCATAAGATTTTTCAAATTGCACCTTAAAGATCAAGGCACTTGTTTTCTTAGCATGAATACTATTTAAAGCTTCATGTAAAATCATCACACCTTCCATAATATATCCCCCTTTCACAAAAGTTGTTTGTAGTGGGGAAATCACCTCTCCAACTGCTACAATCAATCTATTCATGATGACTTTAGTGAAAAATTTAAAAACTAACATTTGATAAGCCTATAAGTCTATAGCTTTGTACCTGATTAGCATCTTTAATATTTGGTACTAAAGTAATAATGCCATAGTTAAGTTTGGATATATCCAAATTGCCTTCATGAAAATCATCAAATAAAGCTTTTAGATCAAATTTGACAAACTCCCAGAAGTGATGGTAGAATTCAGCAGTGAACCAATCGAGGGCACGAGACTTGTTATGTGACATTTTGAAAACCACTTCTTTAATTTCCTCGAAGGAGAACGGTGCAGTTAATTTATCTACAACTATTCCAGGAATTACTTTGGGATTCTCAACATCCAATGAGATGGTAGAGACCTCAGGGTCTCCAAACAATTATTTGTGTAAATTGATAATGTAGTTAATTAGGTCACTTTCTCTCTCCCTCAATCATGCCTCCCCCTGATCAAAAGCATTAATATTATTTTTCCTTCTCCTGCCGTCAGATTTGGCATGTAAGGCCAACTCCAACGCACTGACCCATTTTTTCAGCCCGCGTCCATTTGGGTCCGAGCGGACAAAAAATATGGCCCAACTTGCATCATCACAAAAACAGTGGATGCCCATGTCGTCCTCCCCTTGTCCTCCCATGGCTAGCTAGCCCATCTGTGGCATACACACCATTCTCCCCCCAACCAACAATACACCCTCTTCACCATCATCGCCGCCCACTTCCAGCCTCTGCGTCAGCGCTCCACCGATGGCCTCACCATTTGCCGCATCCATCACTGACCACTTTTGTCATCATTGTGGCCGCCACAACCATGGCTTGCCTACTCCTCGGCCACCGCCGGCAGCCCACCGCTACCCCTAGGGCCTTCGCCAGAGGACATGGAGTTCGACCTCCATCTCCGTGGAGGTGCCAAGGAAGGCTCCATTAACCGGCCATGACTTGTCGCCACCCCACCCCGTCGCTGTCCGCAAGGTGTTCGGTTGTTTGCCCAACTCGATTGAGGTACGATTTCAACATGGTGGACGACTCAAATGAGTTTTTTTACAATAATTTCATAGGTTTGTCGTCTGACGATGATGCTGATGTTGTGATAGCTACTTTGGTCGTCAATGAGCACATTGCTAGGCAGGGGCCAAGGTTTAGGGGATCAATCACGGGCCATGCTTCGAGGTTGAATCGTAACACAACGAGCGGCCATTGCCTACTCTACCGATCATTTCAAGTTCAGTGACCCACTATTCCCTCCCAAGCTTTTCCAACGGTGCTTTCGGATGGCGATGCATGTGTTCAACCATACTCGTGAGGGAGTGGTGGCGTACGATTACTTCAAATGCAATTATGATGCCCTTGGAAAGGTTGGCTTCTCCTCTTATCAGAAATGTACCGTAGTTGTTCGTATGCTTGCATACGGAATTCCAGGTGATCTTGTGGATGAGTATGTCCGCATTAGTGAGTCTACATGCTTTGCGTCATTGTTCAAGTTCTACAAAGCTATGGTTGTTGTGTTCGGCTTGGAGTACTTGAGAGAACCAACTCCTGTAGATACAACTTGGTTGTTAGCGATCAATGAATCCCGAGGCTTCCCTGGAATGCTTGGAAGCATTGATTGTATGCACTGGAAGTGGAAGAACTGCCCATTTTCTTAATAGGGGCTATACAAGGGACATGTTAAAGCTTGCACGGCCATATTCGAAGTTGTGGTATCACACGATCTTTGGATTTGGCACTTCTTTTTCGACATGGCACAAGTTCTCACAATGACATCAACGTGCTTCAACGTTTTTTGGTGTTCACGAAGGGAAGTCCCTAGAGGTCAACTTTGAGATCAATGGCCACAATAGGACATGGGATACAACCTAGAGCTAAGATGTCTTGAGTTCAAAACCATATTAAGGGAGTATTTAACAGCTGACATTGATCTCACACCTAAGGACTAAATGATCATAGACATGAGGGGGAGTGTTGAAATATATTGCCATCCTCTCTCCATCAATTCAGATTTTTGCATAAATTGGGGGGAGCCTAAACTCAATACATATTACAGAACAAAATAATCAACGCGCTCCTAAGATACTGGAAAGTCCTATATGTATATTACACTGCCATGCACCTCGAGCTTGTGTTGATTAATCAATGTTGTGCCATGTTTCCACAAATATCTAAGTGGAATTTTTGTATCCGATAGAAAAGTACATACTCCACTACATGTGAACTCCTCGACCCAATCCAAGAGTTGAATGAAATCAATGAGTTATCTTGAGAATCAATTAGTGGTTGGATTGTTAGGAGGATGATGGTAACCCCAACCGACCAACCTACAAGGGTCAAATTATACGTTTGATGCTTTGTTATCTCATCAATGCAGATTATTCTTTTAGTGACAGGTGATGCTTCCATCAATAGCAAGACCCATGTGGCGATTTGGTTAAATTTGAACCTCTGCAACTCATATACGATGTCCAGTAGGTGTTGTATCATGCCATCTGTGACTCCATCCATCAAAATGGACACGCCAAATGTCAATGGACATGTCTGAACATGTCTGCATATATTAGATAGTGGTGTGGCCATCCAACCCTGTGCACCAAGTATCTTTGCCCGTCCGCGCGGCTGCTACTTGTGAGCTATGTTGGGATTTTCCCAGAAGAGGAAGGGTGATAACCCACAAGTATAGGGGATTGTTTGTAGCCTTCTTCGATAAATAAGAGTGTCGAACCCAACGAAGAGCTAAATATAGAACAAATATTCCCTCAAGTTCTATCGACCACCGATACAACTCTACGCACACTTGGTGTTTGCTTTACCTAGAACAAGTATGGAACTATTTTGCAAGAATAAGACTACGAGCTTTGCGAGAATAAAACTACGAGTGAATTGCAAGGTAACAAAAGTGGATAGATTTTGTCAATAGGAAAGTCATTTGTCCCTAGGCAATCGATAACAAGTACCGGTAATCATTCTTGCAATTCTATATGAGGGAGAGGCATGAGCTAACATACTTTCTCTACTTGAATCATATGCTCTTATGATTGGACCCCTAGCAAGCATCCGCAACTATTAAAGATCATTAAGGTCGTGAAACCCAACCATAGCATTAAGTATCAAGTCCTCTTTATCCCATACGCAACAACCCACCTACTCGGGTTTAAGCTTCTGTCACTCTCGCAACCCACCATAAGAAAATTATGAACGCATTGCAACACCCTACAATGAGGGCTCCTCACGTTTGCACGAGACAGAGGGCACCGTAGGACAACACCATAAATAAAATAGACAATCATACCAACCAAGATCACGATTAACCCACAGGATAAACGGATCTACTCAAACATCATAGGATAGCCAAATACCATTGGGAAATAATATATGGAGTTGAGCACCATGTTTAAGTAGAGATTCCAGCGGGGAGAAGGGGTGTTACACCGCTGCATAGAGGGGGGGGAGAGTTGGTGTTGACGGTAGCAAATTATTGATGTAGATCGCCGTCACGATTCTAGCCCCGGCGGCACTCCGACGCCACCGGGAGAGAGAGAGAGAGGGAGAGAGTCCCCCTCCTTCTTCTTCTTCTTCCTTGGCCTCCCCCCTAGATGGGAGAAGAGTTCCCCCTCTGGTCCATGGTCTCCATGGCGGCGGAGCGGCAAGAGCCCCTCCGAGATTGGATCTCGCTCTATGGTCTCTTCTATTTCGCATTCCCTAGATATGGCCGAAAACCGTTTCTTATATTTCCGGAGATCCGTAACTCCGATTGCACTGAGATTTTAACACGATTTTTTTCGGATATAAGCTTCCTTGCGCCTGAAGTAGATCTCCAACTGACGAACAAGGTGAGCACAACCCACCACCACGTGCCTGGCCCTTGGGGCGCGCCCTGGTGTCTTGTGGGCACTGTGGGCCCCCGTTTGTGATGATTCCAACTCCCAAAAATCACATATATTCCAAAATAATTCTCCGTAAAATTTTATTGCATCTGTACTTCATTTGATATGAACTTTCCGCGAAACAAAAAAATATGCAACAAATAGGAACTGGCACTGGGCAGTGGATCAATAGGTTAGTCCAATAAATCATATAAAATGTTGCCAAAAGTATGTGAAAATTGTATAATATTGGCATGAAACAATAAAAAAATATAGATACGACGGAGACGTATCAGCATCCCCAAGCTTAATTCATGCTCGTCCTCGAGTAGGTAAATGATAAAAAAGATAATTTTTGATGTGGAATGCTACCTACCATAAACTTGATCATAAGTATAGTCATGGCATGAATATTAAGACATAAGTGATTCAAAGCAATAGTCTATAATTTGACATAAATACATCAATACTCAGGCATCTCAACAAACAAACATGTATTTCAAAATATCAATGCTAAAGAAAGCTATCCCTGCAAAATCATATAGTCTTGTGATGCTCTGTCTTCTTAACACAAAGTATTTATCATGCACAACCCCGATGACAAGCCGAGCAATTGGCTCGTACTTTTTAACGCGCTTCAGCTTTTTCAACCCTCACGTAATACATGAGCGCAAGCCATGGATATAGCACTATGGGTGGAATAGAGTATGATGTTAGGGGTAAATATAGAGAAGACAAAAAAGTAAGAAAGTCTCACACCGACGCGGCTAACCAACGGGCTATGGAGATGCCCATCAATTGGTATCAATGCGAGGAGTAGGGATTGCCATGCAATGAATGCACTAAGATCTATAAGTGTATGAAAGCTCATTATGAAAACTAAGTGGGTGTGCATCTAATCCTATAATGAAAAATTCTCACTAGTATATGAAAGTGAGAACATAGGAGACTCTCCATATGAAAAACATGGTGCTACTTTGAAGCACAAGTGTGGAACTAGCATGCCCCTTCTCTTTTTTCTTTTTTTCTTTCTTTTTTTGTTTTTTTCTCTCATTGTCCGGAGTCTCATCCCAACTTGTGGGGGAATCATAGTCTCCATCATCCTTTCCTCACTAGGGTAATGCTCTAAAAATGAATAATGATGATCATCACACTTCTATTTACTTCTAACTCAAAAGAAATAAAAATTACAACTCGATACCTATAACAAAATATGGCTCTATATGAATGCCTCTGGGAATGTACCAGGATGTGCAATGATCTAGCGTAACATATATGAAAAATGATGAACGGTGGCTGAGCCACAAGTACTATATCAGCTATATGATCATGCAAAGCAATATGACAATGAATGCTCAAGTCATCAAAATGGAAGCGATGAAAATTGCATGTTAATATATCTCGGAATGGCTATGGAAAGGCCATAATAAGTAGGTATGGTGGCTGTTTTGTGGAAGATATAATAAGGCTTATGCATGATTGTCGGTGTACTAGAGTAGGGGTACCCTAGTATCCCGAACTTGTGCACGGGCAGTCGCAGCATCCCGCGGCAAGGCTTGCCGGGTGACCGCCAAGGTCCTCCGTAGTTCCTTTGGAGCCATTCAAGGACAAAGTATCCAAGCCAAGGAGACAAGACCCCGGCAAGAGGAGCTTGCCGGGAAGGCCAACCAAGGCATATCCAAGCCAAGGAGACAAGACCCCGGCAAGAGGAGCTTGCCGGGAAGGCCAACCAAGGCATCTCAAGGAACTTGCCGCGGCGCGCCACGCGTCCCGACAAGGCCCGGTGAGCGACAAGCTCCCAGACGCGACAAGACAACGACCGCGGCAAGGCGCTTGCCGCGGCAAGCCACCACTCTGTGTCCGCGCTCCAGCACATCCACCAACGTGTCGCTCTGGGACCCTTCCAGGCGTACGTGGCGGGAGGCTGTGCAGCCAGCAGTGCGCGGTGGCAAGCGACGCTGACAAGATTGCCATCGTGGCGAGCGGTGGCGTCCCTGACGGTCCCTTTTGCACTATTTAGGTGACGCAGACGGGCATTTAATGCCCTTGTCCCCTACCGTTAGGGTTAGGTATGATACACTGTAGCAGGTAGCTGTACCAACCGCAGCACCTTTCCATTTTTACCCTTGTCTACGTTGCCACCTGTCGGTGACCCCTTGAGCATATAAAAGGAGGCCCATGCGCAACGTAGTGGGGGGTCGGCAAAAGAGAGAACACTCATGCTCGGTCTCGTTAGCTGCTGGAGTGTACTATAGCACTCCGCGCTCCCGAGCAAGAACTCAATACAAACCACAAAGCAGGAGTAGGGTTTTACGCATCCGTGCGGCCCGAACCTGGGTAAACTGCTCGTGTGCTTCGCCTCGATCCGCTCTTCGTGCGACCCTCGCCCCCGCCGAACCGAAAGGGACTCGGTCCGCCGGTCCCATAGGTGCTCGTGGGTCAGTACCCCGGCATCTTTGGCGCGCCAGGTAGAGGCGTCGAGGTTGTGTGAACCAGATCCGGCGTTCACACGAGCTAGATCTTCATCATCTTCATCGACATGCCGCCAAAGAAGAAGGCTTCGGAGGCGGCTGCTCCGTCCGCACCGAACCCACCACCGCCGGAGCAAACGGCCGATGGGGCAGACGCCGGCGGAAGAACGGGCGTCGACGAGGGAGCTCACGGTGCTCCCAGGTCCAAGGACAAGGCTGCGCTGCCCATCGGCGGCGTAGCCGGCTCCCACAACGACCGGGCGCACTCTAAGACCTCGGCGTCCGTACATGCACCGCGCCCATCTCAGGAGGCGCGGGACCGGCAGCGTCATGGTATTCACAGTACCATGCGTTTGCTGGACCAAGATCGAGCTGGTGGATCACGGAGTGCTCAAGACCAGCATGCACGCCAACATGCTGGCACGAGCGAGGCACGGTTGCCTGGACGGGATACTGCTCCTTCTAACATAGTTAGAAGTCTGAGCATATCCCACTCCTCGCACTGTTCGCCACCGCCACCCGCCACTGCAGCAGAAGCTTTGGCGCGAGCTCAACTGCTCCTGGACTACCCTCCAACGGCAGACAAGATCGACGACTGGAGGGCCACCATTCAGAGTCTCATCGGCTTCGCCAACGACGACACTCAACGGCAGCCGAGCACGTCGCAGCCGCGGCAAGTTAGCCAGGCACGAGCCGGTGGCGACAAGACCGGTGGGGGTGCAACCACTGTGCGCTCTCCGCCCCGAAGGCCAAGATCGCCGACTCACCGGATCCACCTCGACAGCGACTCCACCACGTCATCAGATCCACGAGCTCGTCGCGATCAGCGCCAAGTCCTTCACGAACGACAGCAAGAAGACGCTCGTACTCGCATCGAGCGCCATAGAGAAGCGCGGCGTCAATCGGACCAGCGCGCTGGGCCCTCTGTCGACATGCATGCGCCAGGGGAACCAGGCGGCTTGCCGTACGCGGTAGGTTGCCCTGCGTTTACTCGTGAGCTGCGGCAAGTCCAGTGGCCCAGTACGAAGAATTTCAAGCCAGATGTACCAGAGAAGTACGACGGCAAGTCGCATCCGTCGGAGTTCCTCAGCATCTACACCATTGCGGTGCAGGCTGCCGGGGGGCGGGACGACAAGATCCTTGCCAACTACTTCCCGCTGGTGCTAAAGCCCAACGTCAGGTCCTGGCTCATGCACTTGCCGGACAGCTCCATATCTTCCTGGGCAGACCTATGCCATCAGTTTGTCGGCGCCTTTACAGGCGGCCACAAACCTCATGGCCAAGAGAGTGACCTTCATCTACTCGCCCAGAAGGAAGGAGAGCCCCTGCGCAAGTACATTCAGAGATTCAGCCGTGTACAGCACAACATCCCAGATGTCCACCCTGCCGCGGTCATCAGCGCGTTCCATCAGAACGTGCGTAACCACAGGATGCGGGAGGAGATGGCGATGTGCAAGATCAGAGACGTCAGTGAGCTGTATGCCCTGGCCGACAAGTGTGCACGTGCTGAAGAAGGAAGGAAACTCCCCGGAGAGAATACAGGAGCAGGAGGATCTGACAGCGAGGATGCTGCCCCGGCAAAGAAAAACCGGCGACGGAACAACAGGAAGAAGAAAGGCAAAGATGTGCTAGTCGTTGAGCAGTCCGGCAACGAAGGTGGCGCCAAGAAAGCCAAAGCTGGTAGCTCCGGCAAGGAGATTGCCGCATGCACCAACTGCCAGGCTGCGGCGATCGCCGACAAGCAGGACGGCACCGACAAGCAGTACTGCAAGATCCACCGCACCAAGGGCCATGACCTCCAGAGCTGCAAGAAGGTCGAGCAGCTTGTCCAGCAGCAAAAGGCTGAATACGAGCGATGTGACAAGGAGAGGGCCCAAGGAGGCGCTGGAGAATCCGGCAAGAAGCGCGCCGGCCGGGGAGGACGCTGCGGCAAGGCCAAGCAGCGGCAAGGAGACAGACCTCCCCGCGGCCGCGACAAGGATGAAGATGACGACGACGACGAAGACATGGATGATGTCGAGACCAGTGAGCAGGAGTTCCAGAAAGCCACAGAGGTCTTGTGCGTTGACGGCGGTGCTTCTCTGCATACTTCGCACCGCCAACTCAAGCAGTGGGTGCGGGAAGTCAATGCGGCGGAACCACCTGTCGAGTCACGCAAGCTTCTGAAATGGTCCAGCACGCCTATCATCTTTGATATTGAGGACCACCCTGATCGTACAACTGCGGGTGCTTGCCGATGTTGGTTTCACCAACTATCCGCAACCTCAAGGTCACTAAGATGCTAGTTGACGGCGGGGCCGGCTTGAACCTGATCTCCTCCGCTGTACTCCAGAAACTCCAGATCCCTGACAGCGAGCTTGAAGAGACCGGCACATTCCAAGGAATCAACCCGGGAAGGAGCAAGCCGAAGGGGAAGGTCACGTTGCCAGTAACATTTGGCAGCGAGTGAACTTCAGGACTGAGAGGGTCACTTTTGACGTTGCCGATTTTCCATTGCCTTACAATGGGATACTCGGCCGTCCAGCACTCGCCAAGTTCATGGCAGCCTCTCACTACGCATACAACATGCTGAAGATGCCAGGCCCGATAAGCGTCATCTCTGTCCCTGGCGACAAGAAGGATGCTCTTATCTGCGCCGACAAGATCTACCGGGAAGCAGCAGCCGCAGCAGATCGCAAGTCACTTGCCGTTGAAGCTCCCGGGGGGAAGAAGAAGACCAAGTCCGGCAAGAGTTCTGATGCCCACTCCGGCAAGCGCACCTCTTCGGAGTGCTGCGCTGCCGTCGAGGACGCACCATCGAGCTCCACCGGCAAGTGTAAGAAGGCAATGGCAGCTCCGCCAGAGACCAAGAAGGTGTCCGCCAAGGAGGACGGCACTGGTGGTACCTTCACCATCAGTGCCACTCTCGACCCTAAATAGGAAAGCGCGCTCATTGCTTTCCTGCGGGCGAACGTCGACGTGTTTGCGTGGCAACCGTCTGACATCCCCGGTGTTCCCAGGAAAGTAATTGAGCACCATCTTTGCCGTTTGTCCTCATGCGCGGCCCGTCAAGCAGAAGGTCAGGAAGCAAGCAGTGGAGCGCCAAGAATTCATTGCAGAAGAGATCAAGAAATTGGAAGCAGCAGGCCTTGTCAGAGGAGTGCTCCATCCTACGTGGTTGGCCAATCCTGTAGTCGTGCGCAAGGCAAACGGGAAATGGAGACTTTGTATCGACTTTACCGATGTTAACAAAGCTTGTCCCAAAGACCCATTTCCTTTGCCGCGCATTGACCAGATTGTTGACTCCACAGCCGGATGTGACTTGCTTTCATTTCTTGACGCATACTCAGGATACCATCAGATCTTCATGGCAGAAGAGGATGAGGAGAAGACCGCATTCATTACTCCATGTGGCACGTACTGTTTCATACGGATGCCTTTCGGTTTAAAGAATGCTGGTTCAACATTTGCAAGGGTAGTCCATGTCGCTCTGGAGCCACAAATGCACAGAAATGTGGAAGCCTACATGGATGACATAGTGGTCAAGAGCAAGGACAAGGCGACTCTGATTCAAGATTTAGACGAGACCTTTGCAAATCTGCGCAAGATCAGCCTCAAGCTCAACCCCGAGAAGTGTGTGTTTGGAGTCTCCTCCAGCAAGCTTCTCGGGTTCTTCGTGTCTCAGCGGGGAATCGAAGCCAATCCCGACAAGATCAAGGCCATTGAGCATATTGAAGCACCAAAGCGCGTCAAGGATGTACAAAGACTTGCCGGTTGCGTGGCTGCTCTCAGCAGGTTTATCTCTAGGTCTGCTGAGCGCGCCCTACCATTTTTCAAAATATTGAAAAAGACAGGTCCAATGAAATGGACTCCAGAAGCGGAGGCTGCGCTGCAAGACTTAAAGAGATACCTGTCCTCCGCTCCAATACTTGTCGCACCTAAGCCACAAGAGAAGTTGCTGCTGTATATAGCGGCAACCAATCAAGTGGTTAGTGCTGCGTTAGTAGCAGAGAGGAAGGCAGATGACGAGCCAGCAACCACGGCAAGCGCACCCAGCGACAAGCAGGGGGCTTCCCCGACAAGCTCTGGTCCCGACAAGGATGGATCTGCGCAGACGCGCGAGGAGATACAGAAGAAAATGGTACAACGCCCAGTTTACTTTGTCGGTTCCCTTCTGCAGGGGGCTAGGTCAAGGTACTCTGGCGTGCAGAAATTGCTTTTCGGCCTTCTCATGGCCTCGAGAAAGCTGCGCCATTACTTCCAAGCACATGAGATCACAGTTGTCACTCGTTTTCCGCTGAAGAGGATACTACAGAATCCAGAAGCGACAGGCAGGATTGTTGAGTGGGCACTGGAACTGTCAAGCTTTGGCCTCAAGTTTGAGAGTACTTCAACTATCCAAAGCAGAGCATTGGCAGAATTCATAGCAGAATGGACGCCAACACCAGATGAAGAAATTCCAGAAACGAGCATCCACGTCGAGGAAGCAAGCAAAGAGTGGCTGATGTACTTTGATGGTGCCTTTTCGCTGCAAGGCGCCGGCGCTGGCGTGCTGCTTGTCGCACCCACCGGAGAGCACCTCAAGTACGTAGTCCAGATGCACTTTCCCAAGGAACAAGCAACAAATAATATTGCAGAGTATGAAGGCTTGCTTGCCGATCTCAGGATCGCGGCAGACCTTGGGATCAAGAAGCTCATTGTCAGGGGTGACTCGCAGCTTGTCGTCCGCCAAGTAAACAAGAGCTATCAGAGTCCGTTGATGGAAGCCTACGTCGACGAAGTGAGAAAGCTAGAAGAGCACTTTGACGGCCTATAGATGGAGCATGTTCCAAGAGCTCAGAACGACATTGCCGATGGCCTATCAAAGTGCGCCGCACTTAAGTTACCTGTGGAACCAGGGATCTTTGTGCTCAAGCTGACTCAACCGTCCGTAACGCCATCAACTGGACAGAGCAAGAAGAGGAAGTTGATTTCTGGTGACTATTTTCCGACAGAGCTTCCCGAAGCCGCCGCTAAGAAGGTCCCCAAGATCAACGCCAAGAGCGCTGAGGAGCAGTCAGCTCTGGCAAGCCCTAGGGTTTGTTCCGTTGAAGCAGAGGCTCCCGATAAGTTTTGCTCCGGCAAGCTTGTCGGGGAACGTCAAGCTCCGGCAGAGCCGCAGGTTCTCGCCGTAGAAGCGGATGTTCCCGCAGCAGCTGGAATCAACGCCAAGAGTGCTGAGGAGCAGTCTGCTCCGGCAAGCCCTAGGGTTTGTTCCGTTGAAGCACAAACTCCCGACAAGTTTTGCTCCGGCAAGCTTGCCGGGGAACGTCAAGCTCCGGCAGAGTCGCAGGTTCTCGCCGTAGAAGCGGATGTTCCCGCAGCAGCAAATTTGCCTTTAGTCCTTGTTGTCGAGCCACAAGCTCCAGCATGGGCACAGCAGATTGTCCGTTTCCTTCAGACAGGAGAACCTCCCGAAGAGCAAGAAGAAGCGGAAAGAGTAGCCCGACAGTCAAGTATGTACCAGTTTATCGACAAGACACTGTACAGAAGAAGACTCAACGGTGTGAAATTGAAGTGTATTCACCGGGAAGACGGACAAAAGCTGTTGGCAGAGATACATGGAGGCATATGTGGTCACCACATTGGCGCAAGAGCACTTGCCGGCAAAGCATTCCGGCAAGGTTTCTTTTGGCCGACAGCCCTCCAGGATGCGACTGCACAAGTAAGTAAGTGTGAAGCATGCCAGTTCCATTCCAAGCAGATACACCAACCAGCTCAAGCTCTCCAGACAATCCCTTTATCCTGGCCATTTTCGGTCTGGGGGCTCGACATCCTCGACCCCTTTCCCCGAGCAATCGGGGGCTTTGAGTACTTGTATGTTGCAATCGACAAGTTCACAAAGTGGCCGGAAGTGGAAGCAGTGAGGAAGGTGACAGCACAGTCAGCAGTCAAGTTCTTCAGGTCGATTGTTTAAAGCTTCGGGATCCCTAACAGGATAATCACCGACAACGGTACGCAATTTACGAGCCGCACCTTCATGCAGTACGTCCAAGATCTTGGCGCCAAGATCTGCTTCGCTTCCGTTGCTCACCCGAGAAGCAACGGTCAAGCGGAGAGGGCAAATGCTGAAGTGCTGCGTGGGCTCAAGACCAGGACTTTTGACAGGCTGCACAAGTGCGGAAGAAATTAGATTGAGGAGCTGCCGGTGGTTCTTTGGTCGATCAGGACAACGCCAAATCCAGCCACTGGCCAGACACCTTTCGCTCTAGTCTATGGAGCAGAGGCAGTTCTCCCCACGGAACTCGTATACGGGTCACCTCGAGTGCTCGCTTATGATGAGCTTGAGCAAGAGCAGCTGCGACAAGATGACGCGCTGCTCCTTGAGGAAGACCGTCTTCAGGCTGCTGTGCGAGCTGCTCGCTACCAGCAAGCTTTGCGCCACTACCATAGCCGCAAAGTTAATGCGAGAAGTCTCGAGGAAGGCGACCTTGTTCTTCGGCGTGTTCAGTCTGCCAAGAATTCCAACAAGTTGACGCCGAAGTGGGAAGGCCCTTACCGGGTGAAACGAGTCACTAGGCCTGGCGTTGTCCACCTTGAGACCGAAGATGCCATTCCGGTGAGCAACTCCTGGAACATTGAGCATCTTCGTAAGTTTTACCCTTAAGGCGCGGTTGCCGGAACCTGTTCCGGCAACCACCTTTTGTACAAGTCTTGCCGCTGTTGCATGTAATCCTTTGTACAAAGCCGGGCGCAGACCCCGTGCATAAGTAAAGCTCATGTGCTCCGCACATCTTGTCAATTTCATGCTTTCTATTTTTTGCATATGTGATCTGACACTTTGTGCAGCACCTACTCCCCGGTAAGCAATAACGAGCCGTAAGGCTCCATATCTTTATTTTTCTCCTCTTTCTTTTTTCTCAAGGAAAGGAAGGTTCCCTCGCCCACAAGTTTGTCGGGGGGGGGGGGGGGGGGGGGAAGGAGAAGATAATGGTATGGACCAGGCGTCGTTCAAGAAAAGTTTCGCCTTACCGGGAAGCAAACGACAGAAAAGCTAAGTTGCCAAAGTTTGAGCAATCAGATTTTTTAAAATTTTAAGTTATCTCCCTTGAACGACCGCACTTTGTATGAAAAACCTGTGCGTGGAGGAACCAACTCGTAGCTAGTTGCGCCCTTAGTTTGTTTCGAGTCTGCTCAACAACTTAAGTGAGCTGCGACTAGTTGCGACAAGGTTTCTTGTCGGTAGCGGCACCGCCAGCAGGCTGCTGACGTTTCGCACTCAGCGCTTGCGGCTAAGGTTAACTTTCCGCTGCGCCAGCTCGCCCTCCTGCGTAAACAGCTTCTCAGCGGCAAGCCGCTATTGCTCTTCAACTTCGGCCTTCTCAAGGAAGAATGCCTTCTGCTCTTCGGCGAGTTGCTCCCGCTCCTCTGCCAGGGACCGGAGAGCTTGCTGGTTGAGACCCCGGAGCTCCTCCGCGCGCTTCTCGATGTCCGCTCCCGCCTTCGCGATAAGCGCCTCGCGGGATTCCAGCTTGGCTTGCCACACGCGGTAGAGCGACAACAGCTTCTGCAGCAGCCGCTCCTCCTCAGGCTCGCCGCTGCTGCTGCTCGGCGCATCAACTAGCGTCAGCCCAGCGGAGGCAAGCACTTCTCCATCAAAGCTCTCTCCCTCGACCGGCGCCCTAGAGCTTGACGCCCAGGGGAGGTTGATGAAGACGCCATCGCCGGCCTTCAAGTAGACGCTTGGCTGGGGCTCTTCGGAGCCTGGCACTGTGGTAGCGGCGGACGGGTCGGCGGTCGACGCAGCGCCTGGCGCTCCTGCGGCCTCAGGGCCGTCAGTGCGATCGCCAGACCCCCCGCCAGCTGCTGCGGCGGCAGCTTTGGCGGCCTCGTCGCCGGCGGGATCATCAGCGCTGGCTGCTTCTTCAGTGACAGCGGCGTCGTCGGCAGCAACCTCGGTCTCCATCGGCTCCGCAGCAGATGGGTCTGATTGCCGGAAAAGGGGAGAAAAGTCAAGCAAATACCCAAAAAGAAGAAGAACCCAAGGGAAGCTTTGAAGAGAAGATTACCTCTACTGGGTTCAGCAGTCGTAGTCTCCGTCGCCGGGGGAACGCTGGTGCTATTCCTTGGCGAAGGACTCTCCCTTGGCGTTTCGGGGGCGGCCTCCGGGCGCTCCTGGTGGGGCTGCTCTGCTCCTACACAAATCAACAGTCAGATGTCAGTAAAGAAAGAGTACCCTGCTGTCGCGGTGGGTTCGTCCTCGATGACAATCACCGGGACCTTGGCTCTCTTCGCTGCTCTCTGGGCCAGAGTCCTGAAAAGGAATAAGGTCAGAGTAAAGCAAATGAGATACAAGACAAAACAGTAAGAATTGAAGAACTACAAGTACAACAAGAGAAGCTTACTCTTCTTCTTCTTCCTCGTCGGAGCTGAACGCGGAGAAGTCGAAGTCCGACCCACGTCCAGCGCGAGGAGGCGGAGGAGTAGTTTCCCTTGGCCGCTTGGCGGGAACACTGGCGGTGGCCTGAGACGACCCCGCTCCAGTTGCCGCAGCAGCATGAGGTGCTCCCGCAGCAACAGTGCTTGCCGCGGTGGAGCGCGTCACGCGGCGCGGCGACTGTTCACTCGCCTGCCGCCCCGCTACGTCCCCGGCCTTGCGGAGACGCCTTCTTGGTGGGGATGGAGGCTCTGCTTGCGGCGAGCTGCCTGAAGATGAGGAGGAAGAGGAGTTGATCTCCAGCGAGCCGCTCGTATCCTTGGCAGGCTCGCTCGACTCGGCGTTATGCCCGGCAAGCACTTTCTCGCCGGCGGGCTCCCCTCGCTCGGCACGGCTTGCCGCCTCTGCTGCATCTGCCTCCTCTACGGTGAATCCAAATTCGCCCACGGCTGCGGCTGCCGCCGCCTCTTCCAGCCTGGTGGCGATGCGTGTCATCTCCGCATCGGTGGTGTCGCGGGTGAGGCTATCCTTTTCGTCGGAGCGGATCGGCACTTCTACCAAGCCGTTAAAGAACTGCTGCATGACGTCGTCTGCAGGCTCTTGCCAAGTTGGGACAATTCCATGCGAATCGCATTGCGGCATCATTGCACGAATGCGGTCGAGCGCGGAGTTGTTGCACAGCGGAACGACACCCTGCGGCAACCTGAACACTTCAGGATGTTGAGGGTCGTACTTGAACAACTCCTGGAGCATCGCGTTGAGCTCCAAAACAGTGAAGTTGAAGTTGAGGCCCGGACGCAGCCTCATGATATCCGCCGCATTCTTGAATTCCCAGGTGGGTCTCTCCCGTTCCTGCAGGGGGGCAATGCGGCGGCGAAGAAAATCTACGCCAACAGCGCCTACAATGAGCCCGGCAAGCCTGAGGCGTAGGATCCGGGTGACGGCAATCTTAAGCCTATCATCTTCCGGGGCCACGTCACTCCAATCGCTGCCGCGTGCTACTGGGGCTTGGCGCCGGGCGGTAAATGGCTGCGGGTTCTCCTCGACAATCCAGCACCAGTCTGCTTTCCATTCCTCCCACTTGCCGCGGAACTCTCCCTCCAGATAAGTGTCCTTCTTGCCGGCCCTTGAGATCCAGGCGATTCCGCCGGATAAAGGTTCTCCTCTCTCTACTCGGGGCATAAAGAAGTGGCGAAAAATGGCTACATTGGGATGGACCCCGACAAAGTTTTCGCAAAGATGTGCGAAAACTGCCATGGTCAGAACGGCATTGGGGGTGAAGTCAAGGAGGTGGAATCCGTAGGTGTTCATGATATCGCAGAAAAACTCAGAGAAGGGCGGGCAGAGCCCGCAGTAGAAGAACAAGGCGAAGAAAGGATATCCATTTGGAGCCATTTTCCAAGCGGCGGCTGGAAGTACCTTCGTGCGCGGATGCGCTCATGTCTCCGTCGACCAGAAGAGGTAGTAATTCTCCCTCAGCTCCCTCGCGGCAAGCTTGGGGGGGAAGACTGCCCGCTCCTTTTGCAGCGCCGCAAGGTGCTGCGCCTCGGTCGACTTCACAACCTTCCCCTTGTCGGCTCTCGGAGCCATGGCGGAAGTGGTGGAGGAGGTCGACGGCGTTGGTGGTGCTGGTGGCGATGGGGGGCGGGGCGCTGCTCTCTTTCAGCTTTGGGAAGACAAGGGAGCGGCGGAGATTTCCGAGATTGGAGTAGCAACCGGCGAATGGGCGAACTGCCCCTGTTTCCCCTGCTTATAAGGAGGGAGGGGGCGGACATTCCGCATTTCTGAATAAAGAAACCACCCACGATCTCTCCCACGACGCCGCATTCAACGCGTGCCGTTCGGGAAGGGCGCGGTGGATACGGAGAGAGATACTGCGTAACCCAGACCGCGCGTGCCTGTGCCCTGTTTTGGGCCTGGCCCAACAGCGCTCGGCACCGTGTATGGCCCAGGCCCGGGGGCTCCTGTCGGTGTACTAGAGTAGGGGTACCCTAGTATCCCAAACTTGTGCACGGGCAGTCGCAGCATCCCGCGGCAAGGCTTGCCGGGTGACCGCCAAGGTCCTCCGTGGTTCCCCTGGAGCCATTCAAGGAGACAAGACCCCGGCAAGAGGAGCTTGCCGGGAAGGCCAACCAAGGCATCTCAAGGAACTTGCCGCGACGCGCCACGCGTCCCGGCAAGGCCCGGTGAGCGACAAGCTCCCGGACGCGACAAGACAACGACCGCGGCAAGGCGCTTGCCGCGGCAAGCCACCACTCTGTGTCCGCGCTCCAGCACATCCACCAACGTGTCGCTCTGGGACCCTTCCAAGCGTACGTGGCGGGAGGCTGTGCAGCCAGCGGTGCGCGGTGGCAAGCTGCGCTGACAAGATTGCCACCGTGGCGGGCGGTGGCGTCCCTGACGGTCCCTTTTGCACTATTTAGGCGACGCAGACGGGCATTTAATGCCCTTGTACCCTGCCGTCAGGGTTAGGTATGATACACTGTAGCAGGTAGCTGTACCAACCGCAGCACCTTTCCATTTTTACCCTTGTCTACGTTGCCACCTGTCGGTGACCCCTTGAGCATGTAAAAGGAGGCCATGCGCAACGTAGAGGGGGGTCGGCAAAAGAGAGAACACTCACGCTCGGTCTCGTTAGCTGCTGGAGTGTACTGTAGCACTCCGCGCTCCCGAGCAAGAACTCAATACAAACCACAAAGCAGGAGTAGGGTTTTACGCATCCGTGCGGCCCGAACCTGGGTAAACTGCTCGTGTGCTTCGCCTCGATCCGCTCTTCGTGCGACCCTCGCCCCCGCCGAACCGAAAGGGACTCGGTCCGCCGGTCCCATAGGTGCTCGTGGGTCAGTACCCCGGCAATGATAGAGCATATCATATCACAGGGTTTGGATGCACCGACTCCCGAGGTGAGAAACGGCAATGCATGATACCGTAGAGGCTAGCAAATTGCGAAAAGGTAAGAGTGCATATAATCCATGGACTCACATTAGTCGTAAAAAACTCATATACTTATTGCAAAAGTTTATTAGCCCTCGAAGCAAAGTACTACTACGCATGCCCCTAGGAGGATAGATTGGTAGGAAAAGACCATCGCTCGTCCCCGACCGCCACTCATAAGGAAGACAATCAATAATAAATCATGCTCCAAAAATCATAACATAACGAGAGACTATACGTGCATGCTTCGGGAATCACAAACCTTAACACCAATATTCTTACTAACCACAACCGTTTACTAGTACCCCCACATATTCCATCTCTATATCGCAAAACTATTATAAGGAATCAAACATATCATATTCAGTGATCCATAAGTTTTATGTAGGATTTTATGACTAACCATGCAATTGACCAAATCATGTTGACTCTCTAAATAGGTATAAGTGAGGCATGAGAGTTTAATTCTTTCTACAAAAGATCATGCTCTAACAAATATAAGTGAAGCAAAAGAGCATTCCACAAATAACAGGTTTCTATGTGAAGAGAAACAGGCAATCCAAACTTCAAAAGATATAAGTGAAGCACATGAAGCATTCTATAAAGCCATACTCAAAAGATATAAGTGAAGTGCAATGAGAATTCTATAAATAAACCATGGACTATCTCATACCAGCATGGAGCATAAAAGAAAAATGAAAAATAAACACAAAAGACGCTCCAAGTTTTGCACATATCACGTGAACGAAACGAAGATGAAAACATACCGATACTTGTTGAAGAAAGATGGGATGCCTTCCGGGGCATCCCCAAGCTTAGACGCTTGAGCCTCCTTGAATATTTACTTGGGGGTGCCTTGGGCATCCCCAATCTTGAGCTCTTGCCTCTCCTCCTTCTCCTCATATTGAGACCTCCTCGATCTTTGATCACTTCATCCACACAAAACTCAACAGAAAGCTCGGTAAGATCCGTTAGTATAATAAAGCGAATCACTACTCTAAGTACTGTTGAAAACCAATTCATATTTTGTTTTTGCATTTTAGCTACTGTAATATAAATTTTCCATGGCTTAGAACACCGATAAAAATTGATAGTTTCTTCAAAACAAACAAACAATGCATCAAAAACAGAATCTGTCTTAAACAGGGCAGTCTGTAGTAATCTGAACATTCACCATACTTCTATTACTCCAAAAATTCTGAAAAATTAGGACAAAATAAAAAAAATTATAGAAAGACTATGCAAAAAGTTTCAGAACCTTTTGATGTTCCAGTAAAAAATGAAAATTCATGCGCTACAGCCAAAGATTCAGTTTTTGCACCGCACATACCAACAAGCAATCTACTCATCGTAAAGGCAAATCTTGGCACATTATTTTTATAATACAATGGAATTGTATAAGGGGATAATTATTTTTGTGAGAATCTTCATGAAAAATTCTACATTGTTTCCATGAGCATGAACACAAGTGTTCAAGGTCGACCCTCACTTCTCTAATGCATAACTTCCAATCGCTTCTCTTTTGTGAAAAAGTTTTAGGTTCCCCTCTATATTTTTTCTTTTTAAACTTTATAAAAGGACTCAACAGAAATAAATGACTCTCTAAAACTTCTGGGTTGTCTCCCTGGCTGCGCTTTCTTTAAAGCCATTAAGCTAGGCATAAAGTGCTCAAGTAATGGATCCACCCGGATCCCAAAGTATATCAAAGCCAATTTTAATTAACAATGATTTGGCATTTAGTAGTGAGCACTAAGCAACATATATCATGCAATGACGAAGTCTAACTCTCCTCCTATGCATCGGCATTTCATACAAGAACAATTCATGCACATCAAGTAAAGGCCAATACATAGCATAAGTAGTTTCTTGCAATTTTTTCGTGTTGGAAACATAGAGAGGCAGAGATGTAGTTCCTCTCTCATAATAATTGCAAGTAGGAGCAGCAAGCACATGAATATTATATTCATCAAAATCATCATGTGTAGTGGTAGAACGCAACCCATCAATGTAATCCTTAATAAGTGCAAACTTCTTCGGTATAGTATAGTTTGGAGAATTCAAAAAGATAATAGGACTATCATGTGTGGGAGCAATAGCAACAATTTCATTCTCAACATAAGGAACTATAGCAAGTTCATGTCCATCAACAGAATTACTATTGGCATCTTGGCCACAAGCATAGCAATCATCAAGTTCATCAAAAAGGGATATTTCAAATGAATCAACGGGATCATAGCAATTATCATAGCATTCATCCATCGGTAATCATGAAGGGGAATTAAATAATGTATGAGTTGAAGAGTTACTCTTATTAGAAGGTGGGCACGGGTAGCTAATTCGCTCTTCCTCCTTTTGTTCTTCACTCTCCTCATCATCTTTTTCATCTAATGAGCTCATAGTTTCATCAATTTCTTCTTCCATAGACTCCTGCAAAATATTAGTATCTTCTTGGACAGCAGAGACTTTCTCAATAAATTCATCAATATAGGAATTGTATTTATAATTATCATAGCAATATTTAAGGATAGCAAAATTTTCAGGTCTACAAACCGAATCATCAAAATCTTCAAACTTTTCAAACCACATCATAGTAATCATATATTCCATTAGCATAAGAAGATAAGGTTTCATTTTCATTAAATTTGCATGAAAAGGGAAGGTGTGGAGCCTTCATCCTAGAGCAACAAGTATAATCATATCTTAAGCATAGCTCCCGAGTGTACCAATGCAACATATGAATTTGATCCCATAAAAGTTTTCCTTTTTGAGTCAAGCGATAATCCCTAAAGTATTCATGTTGATCCAACGTTACTCCCATTATCAATTTGAATGGGGTTTTCTCAGGATTATCAAAGTAGTGATTAATATTTTTCACATAATGAGCATCGAGGGTTTTAGGAGGTTCCCCATCTTCATGAGTAGCAAGTACCACTATTTTTTTGGTGTTTCACATTCCATATCTAGAGCTAAAGATAGAGAACAACTTAGAACAAAAAATAAAAACTAGTTAGTGATAAAGCTAACAAGCACACACGAGAATATTCACCCCATGCTATTGCTCCCCGGCAACGGCGCTAGAAAAAGGTCTTGATAACCCACAAGTATAGGGGATTGTTTGTAGCCTTCTTCATAAATAAGAGTGTTGAACCCAATGAAGAGCTAAAGGTAGAACAAATATTCCCTCAAGTTCTATCGACCACCGATACAACTCTACGCACACTTGACGTTTGCTTTACCTAGAACAAGTATGAAACTATTTTGCAAGAATAAGACCACGAGAACTTTGCAAGAATAAAACTACGAGTGAAGTGCAATGCCATAAAAGTGGATAGCTTTTGTCAATAAGAAATTCATTTGTCCCTAAGAAATCGATAACAAGTACCGGTAATCATTCTTGCAATTCTATATGAGGGAGAGGCATGAGCTAACATACTTTCTCTACTTGGATCATATGCACTTATGATTGGACCCCTAGCAAGCATCCACAACTATTAAAGATCATTAAGGTCGTGAAACCCAACCATAGCATTAAGTATCAAGTCCTCTTTATCCCATACGCAACAACCCACCTACTCGGGTTTAAGCTTTTGTCACTCTCGCAACCCACCATAAGAAAATTATGAATGCATTGCAACACCCTACAATGAGGGGCCCTCACGTTTGCGCGAGACGGAGGGCACCGTAGGACAACACCATAAATAAAATAGACAATCATACCAACCAAGATCACGATTAACCCACAGGACAAAACGGATCTACTCAAACATCATAGGATAGCCAAATATCATTGGGAAATAATATATGGAGCTAAGGACCATGTTTAAGTAGAGATTACAACAGGGAGAAGGGCTGTTACACCACTGCATAGAGGGGGAGAGAGTTGGTGTTGACGGTAGCAAGATTATTGATGTAGATCACCATCACGATCCTTGCCCCGGCGGCACTCCGTCGCCACCAGGAGAGAGCCCCCTCCTTATTATTCTTCCTTGGCCTCCCGCATAGATGGGAGGAGAGTACCCCCTCTGGTTCATGGCATCCATGGCGGCAGAGGGGCGGGAGCCCCGCCGAGATTAGATCTCTCTCTTTGTTCTCTTCTGTTTCGTGTTCCCCAGATCTGGCCGAAAACCGTTTCTTATATTCCCGGAGATCCGTAACTCCGGTTGCGCTGAGATTTTAACACGATTTTTTTTCTGGATATAGGCTTCCTTGCGCCCAAAGTATAGCTCCAACCGATGTACGAGGTGAGCACAACCCACCACCACGCGCCTGGCCCCTGGGGCGTGCCCTGGTGTCTTGTGGGCCCTGTAGGCCCTCGTTTGCGATGATTCCAACTCCCAAAAATCACATCTATTTCAAAATAATTCTCCGTAAAATTTTATTGCATTTGGACTTCGTTTGATATGGATTTTCTACGAAACAAAAAACATGCAACAAACAGGAACTGGCACAGGGCACTGGATCCATAAAATCATATAAAATGTTGCCAAAAGTATGTGAAAGTTGTATAATATTGGCATGAAATAATATAGATACGATGAAGACGTACCAAAGGGTGAAGCAATATACACTAATGCATGATGCTGCTAACATGACACTACAATTAGAGACCCTTCGACGAAAGTGTGTGCGATGCATTAATCACAAAAGGTGTTGTAAGAAAACCGTAAAAAATGATAAAAACTATTTGCGATGTTGGAGACATCAAACACGATTCAGATTATAGTTGCGTGTGTGATGCGCGACATACAGTTCACTTGAATGAACTATTTGTGATGAGCATAACAACAGAAACGAGCAACTAGATGAAGGTGTGTGCGATATACGGCAAATAGTTCACTCGGATGAACTGTTTGTGATTAGGAAACACAACTGAAACGGTCACCCAGATCAAGGTGTGTGCGATAGAGAGCATACAGTTCACTCGGATGAACTGTTTGCGTTGAGCCAAGAGAACGGAAACGTTTCAACTTAACAAGATGCGTGTGGTACACGACACACATGTCCGTAATCAGAAATGTGTGCGAAGACCGATAATAACACATACGATTGATGCTAATAAGCCGTGTGTGTTGTGGGCAAATGCTTTCTGGTATACAATTGTCAGTGATTGATGAATTCATCACCGACGGTTTCACTAGTATGGTACGTGTGCGATGTGATTGCATACAGAACAACAACATATATACTTATAAGGACATGATTGCATAACCAAATTAAACAGCCAATTACATAGGTGGCTAGTACACACATGGCATTTGCACACACCAAAGTAAACTATTACATGCATAATTAACTAAGATAAACGATCATCAGATCATCATCTACTTCTTCTTGTGACACTTGCTGCCACTGCTCTGTTGGTGGCTCAATCCGGCCTTATCATTTATAGGAAGGAGGCACTCCCTCATGTCAACGATCCACCCGTGCATCTCGTAGCATGTGTACACATTCTTGGTTGCAAACTTGAGGTGGGCTTCATCTAGTTTCCCCATACAGGCTTGGTGCCAGGATACGGGATGTATTCTCTTGGCATCCTGCTTCATCTTTTCATAGTAGGGGTCGATGATAACCGAGGAGAGTTCAACGAGGGAGTCCTTCTTCGTGCTGCCCCAGACCTTGTAGTGACCATGGATTTTGACAAGGTTCTTGCAGGCCAAGCCCGTAACCTCGAGTGCTTTTACATCGTCGGTGGTTTCCACTGTAGCGAACTTGTAGTTGGTGTTGTCGACAAACCTGGCGAAACGGCCGCAATGATCCATGGCCATGCAATAGTGGTAGATGAGGACACGCACAACTGGGCGACGACAACCTTTTGATCTATCCTGGGATGACCGCCGGTATACTGGAGGTCGATGCCCACCACTTTGTACTTGTCTCGAGCAAGCAATTGCTCCACTGTGTTGATGTAGTCCTCCACCACAGCTGGGTCGATGGTGTACACCACCGAAAGATCCGTCTCCTTCGCCTGGGTCTCCACTTGATGCACGCCGAACTCCATTGGAGTGCCGCTAGATATCCTCTCTATATGTGTCGTCGTGGGTGTGCTTGTTGTGTTGTGAGGCATGATCGAAAGGTTGAAGTGACTAAGGTTATAATGGCCGCATGAATTAATGGGGAAGACGGGCGGCCTAGAATATTGGCACGCTCGGATGGTAGTTTTTGCAGTGCGTAACTCCCTCGTGACAAAACTACATCGTAGCGATGCGCGCGGCGCAACCGCATGCATAAGGGGCCCCAAACGTGATCATGCGCCGGACCCAACCGATGGCAGAGCGCACGCGGAGGGACGCGAGCAGAGCGCTCCGTTGCCACCTCAACGGCGAGCAACCATATGCATATAACAGTTGAACACGCAGGGAAAAGCCGTCCACAAGCCGAGCACGTGGAGGTACACGAGTAGAGGGCATCGTGGCGCCTAACAGAGAGCAAAGCATGCCGAGGGACACGAGCAGAGGCCGGCATAGTGAGGTGAACGCTGGCAACGGACAAGGGTGCACCGGCTAATTGTGTGGGAAGACCGATAATAACAAAGACGTTTCCTACAATAAGCTGTGTGTGTTCTTGGCAAACGACGCTTGCTGGCAAATTATTATCTGCCATTCATCATCAACATGTTCCTTAGTCTAATCATTTGCCATGATTTGCTCAGTATGCACAACATCCACACTCTTTTTGTACAGAACAATATTCTTTACTGTGAATAGTGTGCTCTATTGGGCACACAAGTATATGGATCATAGCCTTGGGCGAGCAATGTGCCCACACGCATTGTGCTAGCTCGTTGTTCCTTCTATGATAAGTTTTCAATGATTGATGGTGTTTTATGAATACGCCACCATTTCCCACCATTTCCTCATCAGTTTCCCGCTACCACCCAGCGATGTTGCGCATAAACCTAGGCGACAAGCGCAGCCTATAGCCCATCCACCTTTTCCAAGCATGCCAACCCACCAAAGCGCCGCCTCTGCCATCAACCTCCTCGACAAGGAAAATGAGAAGGCGCCATGGCCCATCGAGGCCGGGTATCCTCGGCAACGCGATGGACGACGTCGTGCTGTGCGTCATCGCTAGGGTTGAGCACACCCTTGGCGCATGACGCTTCAACGATGCAGATCAAGATAGGCATGTCAGTGTCGAGATGTTGCAGCTCGTCGCACAACATGATCGATGGTGCGTCGCAGAGCAAGCTAGGTGCGTCTGCTCCGATAGGTCGTGGCTCACCACACAAGGAGACCGTTGGAGCGCCACAGAGCGAGAGGCGCGGCGCGCCGCACAACAAGAGCGGGTCCATCAGCTCTTGCCTGCTGATGACAGGGCGTCGCAGCTGGGTACATATCCCATCAGTAGCCCCATTCCTCGCTAGGAGTGGCCAGAGGCCGTCTGCGCCGTACTTGCCCTAGAGGCCGGCCACACGTACTTGCACCGAATGGCTGCCGCACCGTCCGCATGGGTTGCGTTGTTCGCCTTGTCTGCGGCCCGCTCAATGCTAATGCACTGGTGATCACTAGGCTCGACCGGCTCCTTGGCACAAGTGTCTATCTAGGCAGTAGAGGAACATGGTTGTCGCATCCTCGAGCTGGCAAGTAAATGTTTATACTATTATGGTATATTTAATAGAGACTTATATATACATTATAAAAACATCTCATGTCTTATTAACTTATAAAAGTAAATGTTTAACAAAAGTTGGCAAGGAAAATCCTGGTTGTTTTTGACTCATAGGCAAGGAAAATCCTGGTGATTGTGTACAAAAGTTTGCGAAGATTTTAAGGACCAATGTAATAATAACGCGCTCATTTTTCTATTAAGCAATCAGTCGCTAATTTGTTAATTTTATATATAATAAAATGTGTAGCTCCGGTTTATTTTTTTGTATTAATTGCTCCTTCTAACCTAACATTAAATATAGAACAAGCCCAGCTAATTCGTGTATTTCAAAAAAGTGCAAATGGGCTGGGATTTTTTAGAAAATATTAAATGGGCCGCATTGACGCGAAATTATTTGTTCACCTAGCCCGGAAAATGGACTGTAAATTCTAGAAAACATGGGTTAAATATATGCCACATTTTTGCAGGCGGATATGTGGGCCAATAGGTCGAAGCCTACGCAAGGTATTGTCAACCTAGTCAACAAATGATTCTGACATCCACAACCATTGGATTTATATCCAACGGCCGGCATGCACCTTCAATCTCTCATCTTCTTCCTCGAGCGTCACCGGGACCGCCCGCTCCGGCCTCCGGCGGCTAGCGGCTCTGCTTAGCACGCATCGCTGCGAAGCGCTACCCCACCGCCAGCCAGGCTATCCCTCCACCCCTCCACACCTCCTGTTATTCTCCACCGACTGCAGCCCCACGCCACACCAAAACCAGTTATAACCCTTGTACTCCTATCAATCTGCGACTCCACTGCCGCGTCTTCCCATCTTTGGGCCGTTCCCATCCGGGGCCTCGTCCACCGCCTTGTTGCGCTTGGCGCGATGTGGTCAACAAACGAGAGTCATCAAAAGAGGACTGTACGTGGAGAGCCTGACAGCTGGGACCCACGAGGTCCATGGTCGTACGCAAGGAAAATTCCTCCTTATTAAGCTGAAAACAAATGTTTCCTCCGCCTGACAGCTGGGACACACCAGTTGTATCTTCGCACGAAAGGAAGTGCCTCTTTGTTATGCGAAAAAAACTATTCCTCCCGATGACAGTTATGACCCGGTTGATTTGGTGGCCGACTTGTAGTTCTACTAAGCAGCTGCACCGTTGGATGTTAATCCAACAACCATGCTGCTTCTTCAACCTCTGTTCTTGCTCCTGTCCCCCGTGGGTGGTAGTGCTACCGCGCACCTAAACCAGTCAAGTTTCCCACTCCTCTCCATCTGCGACTCCACTGTCGCGTCTTCCCCATCTCTGGGTCGTTCTAGTCCGGAGCCTCGCCATCGTCCACCGGCCTTGGTGCACTCGGCACGGTGTGATCAACATGGTCAACAAACGAGAGTCATCAGAAGATGACTATATGAGAGAGGCTAATAGTGGGATGCACCATGCCCATGGACGCATGCATGCAACTGCATCCTTTTTACCTTGAAAAATAATGTTTTCTCCCCCTGACAGTTGGGACCCACCGACTACATCTTCGCACGCAACGAAGTGTGTCCTTATTATGGGCAAAAAAATAATTCCTCCCCCTGACAGTTGGGACCCAGCAGCTATATCTTCGCACACAAGGAAGTGCGTCCTTATCCTCCCTGACAGCTGGGACCCACCCGGTCGAAGCACACGTAGAGTTGTCTGTCTTGTCGCGAACGTGTATGTACATACTGGTCCGTCGGTCGCTCTGCAACGATGAACCATTGCCAAGTAAGTAGCAACACACGTCATAGTAGAGCCCCCATGTACCAGTTCAGGCTGCCCCGTCTAAACCGTGTACACATACATACAACCACATGCCAAAAAATACGACCACATACGTACATACGAGCGGGGTCTCGAAACACGTACTCGCACATACGGATGGCCAGGGCTCATGTACATGGAGAAGCAACGGACGGCAACGATGTTGTCCTATTCATTGGCAGCTAACCGGCTGGGTCGGAATGTAGAAAACAGCGTCGTGTTCACCGGGAGCCAAGTGACTGGGTCGGAACGCGTCCTGTTCATCGGGAGCGAAGCCACTGGGTCAGAATGGGTCGTGTTCAATGGGAGACAACTGGCTTGGATGAAACAGCCAGAACGGGGTCTAGCGTACCGCAAAATGGAGGAAAACAACCTTCTGTTCGACCGCGTACGGTCGAAATGGGGTCCTGTTCATCGGGAAGGGTCTGGCGTACCGCACAACGGAGGAAACAGACTTGTGTTCGAGTGCCTACAATTGAAACGGGGTGTTGTTGATCGGGAGGGGTGTGGCGTACCGCAAAACAGAGTAAACAGACTTGTGTTGGAGCGCCTACGGTCGAACCGGGAGTCTTTTTCATCAGGAGGGGTGTGGCGTACCGCAAAACGGGACTCCATGGGCTACTGTTCATTCACCGTCTACTACCTCGCTCCAGCCTCCACGGGCTACTGTTCATCCACCGTCGACTTCCTCCAGCCTCCACCAGCTACTGTTCACCATGGGGTCCTGTTCATCCAGCCTCCACCGGCTACTGTTCAACCAGCCCTCCACATGGGGTCCTGTTCAACCAGCCCTCCACGGGGTCCTGTTCATCCACCTCCAACCGGCTCGGGTGTGTCACTGCCTCCTCTTTATCGGGGTCCTGTTCATCCAGCGGCAATGACCTCTACTACCATGGGGCCCTGTTCGTCCAACCCCCATCGGGAACTGTTCATCCAACCCCCAACAATGCTCACTATTCATCAAGAGGCAGCAGGTTCGATCGCCTTCAGTAAGCAGCAGCAGTGATCGATCGCTCATGTTCAGTTAGCAGCAGTAGCGAAGGAATTTCTCGGGTTCAGTAACATAGCTAGTGCAATCACTCGGGTTCGGTAAGCGAACGCCTCGCTCGGGTTCAGTTAGAGCCCAACGCCTCGCACCCACGTGCGTACGTGTACGAGAGAAACATGCAACCCCTCCGTGCATCACTCGGTCTCGATCACCCACCGTAACCAGGAACTCCCTGAAATTTTCCTTGCCCTCGCTTCTACCATGATTTTTTTGTCATGGACGACCCAAAGAATGTCATGCAGGTGCGTCCTGGGCCCGCTCAGGATTAAAAGCCCATTTTCTATCATGATTTTTTGTCATAGAAGTAGGAGCCCGCCACATCTATGATGATACGTGCTTTTGTCACAATTATCGTCATAGAAGTGTCATAAGCATGACAGAAAAAAAATCCGTTCGGCCCAAAATGTCATGGATGTGTCTTTTTTTATAGTGCTATGTGGTAGACATCGAAGTGTCCATAAACCTCCTACCCGATTCTTTTCAGTTTGCGGGAATTCGGATGTACGAACTGGTCTACGGACTTCTAACGCATGATGTTGAAGAGCAAAAGATATTCGGACTGCGCTAGCAAGGGCATCTCCAAAATAGACCTTCAAATAGCCTCCAAATGTCTAGGCCGAGCTGTCGTGACACAATTTTCCTTCCAACGCAATACCCCATCTGTCTGTAGAGCAGTTGATACGTCTCCAACATATCTATCATTTTTTATTGTTCCATGCTATTATATTATCGGTTTTGGATGTCCTATATGAACTAATATGCTATTTTATATGGTTTTTGGGACTAACCTATTAACCTAGAGCCCAGTTCCAGTTTCTGTTTTTTCCCTTGTTTTAGAGTTTTGCAGAAAAGGAATACCAAACGGAGTCCAAACGGAATAAAACTTTCACGATGATTTTTCTTGCACCAGAAGTCACCCGGGAGACTTGGAGTGCAAGTCAGAAGAGCCACGAGGCGGCCACAAGTGTGGAGGGCGCGCCCCCCGACCTTGTGGGCCCCTCGGTGACCCTCTGACCTAGATATTCTTCCTATATATATATATATTCTCATATACCCCAAAAACTTCCAGGGGAGCCACGAAACCACTTTTCCACTGCCGCAACCTTCTGTACCCATGAGTTCCCATCTAGGGGCCTTTTCCGGCATCATGCCGGAGGGGGATTCGATCACGGAGTACTTCTACATGAACACCATTGCCTCTTCGATGAAGCGTGGGTAGTTTATCACAGACCTACGGGTCCATATCTAGTAGCTAGATGGCTTCTTCTCTCTCTTTGATTCTCAATACCATGTTCTCCTCGATGTTCTTGGAGATCTATTCGATGTAATACTCTTTTGCAGTCTGTTTGCCGAGATCCGATGAATTGTGGATTTATGATCAGCTATCTATGAATATTATTTGATTCTCCTCTGAATTCTTATATGCATGATTTGATATCTTTGCAAGTCTCTTCGAACTATCGATTTGGTTTGGCCAACTAGATTGGTTTTTCTTGCAATGGGAGAAGTGCTTAGCTTTGGGTTCAATCTTGCGGTGTCCTTTCCCAGTGACAGTAGGGGCAGCAAGGCACGTATTGTATTGTTGCCATCGAGGATAACAAGATGGGATTTTCATCATATTGCTTGAGTTAATTCCACTACATCATGTCATCTTACTTGATGCGTTACTCTGTTCTTATGAACTTAATACTCTAAATGCAGGCAGGAGTCGGTCGATGTGTGTAGTAATATTAGTAGATGCAGAATCGTTTCGGTCTACTTGACATGGAGGTGATGTATATATTCATGATCATTGTCTTAGATATCGTCGTAACTTTGTGCTTTTCTATGAATTACCCAGCAGTAATTTGTTCACCCACCGTAATAATTTCTATCTTGAGAGAGAAGCCTCTAGTGAAACCTATGGCCCCCGGGTCTATTTTTCATCATATAAGTTTGCGATCTATAATTCTAGTTTCCGATTTACTTTCTTTGCAATCTTTTACTTTCCGATCTATAGACCAAAAATACCAAAAAAAATACTTTACCGTTTATCCATCTCTATCAGATCTCACTTTGTGAATAACCATGAAGGGATTGCCAACCCCTTTGTCACGTTGGTGTTTGTTTCTGCAGGTATTCAGTGGCTTGTCGCGTTGTCTCCTATTAGATTGATACCTTGGTTCTCAAAACGGAGGGAAATACTTACTCTACTTTGCTGCATCACCCTTTCCTCTTCAAGGAAAAAATCAACGCAAGCTCAAGAGGTAGCAGCAGTCCGCACATCCATTTTCCAGTAAATTGGAAGCAAACTAGGGGAACTTTGCGAGCGTTCGGACCACCCTCACGTAGACGTTCGACCCCCCGATCCCACCCAAAATCATCTCCCGCGCCCGTGACCTCTTCTGCGCTAACGCACCTCCACTCTCTGCGTCGCATGCATGTTGACCTAGAGCTTCGCATTCATGTCGGTCTAGAGCAGACGTGACCAATCACTCAAACCGGCATTGAAGCGGCGCAAATCGTGTGATTGTCATCATCAACCAAAAGGGGGAGATTGTTAGGGAATATCCCGCCTTTGTGTTTTGGTGATGATGACAACTCACCATGTGACCTAATTGTGTGCCAAGTTCTTCAGGTACACTCTGTTTGGTACAAGATTATTAGGCATTCCCTCCGGACAGAAAAGATCAAAGACGGTGTCCTCTACGTGTTTATTTCTTTGGTCGTAGGGAACCCGTACTATTAAGAGGGAATCCACATAGGAAGGTATTGGGTGAATCAATGCACGTACAAATTCCTTGTTTCACCCACCGCATATCCTTCCACTCGTAGAGAGAGAGAGGTCCTCATTTCTTACCAAGGCAGTAGTTTTTCTCCCGAGTGGCTATACCGCTTGGCCGATACATCGGGTGCAGCTAATTCCCTAGGGATGATACCCTAGGGTTGTTGCTCTGAGGTTGATGCTAGTGGTTGTACCCTGCCTTCAGGAGGTTGTACCGCCTATGGTCTTGCCAGCCTTTGAGAGCAGCTTCAAGCGGTTAAACCGGCCCAGTACCGCCCTACCACCGGACCGGACTCTATTGTGTGTGTGTGTGGGGGGGGGGGGGTTATTGGGCGGTTGTGGCCCAGTTGTTCCGGTCAACACATGTTGAGCGGTACTATCGGTGATCCAGAGCGGTTGTACCACTCGGGACTTAGCCACCACCCGTACTTGGGCCTGGCTGTTGTACCGGTGCAACCATCGCCCCGACTACCGCTATGCGTGTGACTCCTCTATATCATGAAGCGGTTGTTGGGCAGTGGTGGAGCGGTTGTTTGGTTGCACCGCTGGGTAGGTTTTCTGTAGGGTACCCGTGTTTTCCGGTTGTACCGACATTCATAGGGTTGTACCGCTGTAGTGTAAAAACTGTTTTCACGGTTGGATTGGGGGGGGACCTATTTAAGGGGGTGGTTCTTCCACCTACCATTTTACCTCTTGCCTCTCTCTCTCCTCCATTAATACCCTTCAAGCTTTCTTGCCCGATGCCTCTCTCTAGCCACTAAAACTTGTTGATTTGCAAGAGATTGAAGGAGGAGACCTAGCTCTACACTTCCACCAAAGGAAATTTGATTCCCCATACTTTCTTGTGTGGATTTTGTTACTACCGGGTGTTTGGGCACCCTAGATGGAAGAAGTCACCTCGGAGTCACATTCCATTGTGGTGAAGCTTCGTGGTAATGTTGGGAGCCTCCAATACAGTGGCCCTAGTGGCTTCTTGGGGAGCATTGTGCCTCCACACCGCTCCAACGGAGACGTACTTCCTCTCAAAGGGAAGGAACTTCGACGACACATCCTTGTCTCCCCGACTCCACTTGTGGTTATCTTTTACCTTTACTTGTGCAAGCTTTACTTGTTTTATTTATCTTGCTCGCTTGTGTTGTTATCTTTGCTAGCATCATATATGTTGCTCAACTAGTTGCACATCTAGACAACCTATTTGTTGCTAACCCTAATTTGTTAAGAAAAGCTAAAAATTGCTAGTTGCCTATTCACCCCCTCTAGTTAACCATATTGATCCTTTCAATTGGTATCAGAGCCTCGTCTCTTTATTAAGGGTTTCACCACCCGAAGAGTATGACTGGCAATGGGGATGGGGATGGGTAAGTAGCCAAGGCCGTGGAATTGAACTCAGTCACCCGAGATGACTTAAATGAAGTTATGGATTGACTTAAGACGTCTATGCCGGCCAAGGTCAAGTCCATGCTTAAAGAACTTCTTGAGGGGTTTAAATCTTCTCCCAACCCATTACTTGTGGTTATTCTCACTACATCAGAGTCGGAGGCCAATTCTAGAAAGGAAGTGGCCAAAGGTACTCACACCACTCCCCTTCTTGATAAGAATGGGACAGGAACTTATGCCTCGGTTCCCCCTCCCCGGGTCTCTGGAGGACCGGTCCCTAGACTACATATTAACAACCTTGGTCCTCCTCCTAAGCTTGTGAAGGATAATTTCGCTAATTGGGTTTTTTGTATCAAGTCTCATTTGAATCACAACTCGACAAATCTTTGGAGAATCATTGAGAAGGGCTTCTACCCACATGATCCAAACAATCTCACTCCAAGAGAAGAAGGTGGGCAATCAATACAATCACTCCGCATTGTTCATCCTCCAATCTGCGGTGCCTCCCGAAGATCTATCTCACTTGTGTCCCTTGTCCCGTGCAAAGGATTGTTGAGAACATACTATATCTTTGTACAAGGGGAGCTCAAGCATTCAACGGTCCCACTTTGAGGTGGTCCTTGATGAGGCCGATGAGTTTGTGATGAATGAAGATGACGATCCTCGTGATGTATTTCGAAGATTGATGACTCTTGTGGTCACTCTTCAAGATCATGGAAGCAAGGTTACGGATGACAATTGGATCAAGTGCAAGTTTCTCAAGGCCATCATGCCATTTAACAAGGCCATGTACTCCGTGATCCGTCAAAGGCCATACTTACATACCTTGTCTTCAAGTGAGGTGCCGGATGAGTTTATTGCCATGAACATCATGAACAAGACTGCCGACAGTGCTCTAGCTCATGTTCAATGGTCAAAGATGAAGGAAATACGACCTAGAGGCAATAACAAAGTTGTTATTTATATTTCCTTATATCATGATAAATGTTTATTATTCATGCTAGAATTGTATTAATCAGAAACTTGTACATGTGTGAATACATAGACAAACAGAATGTCACTAGTATGCCTCTACTTGACTAGCTCGTTGAATCAATGATGGTTATGTTTTCTAACCATAGACATGAGTTGTCATTTGATTAACAGGATCACATCATTAGATAATGATGTGATTGACTTGACCCATCCGTTATCTTAGCACGATGATCGTTTAGTTTGTTGCTATTGCTTTCTCCATAACTTATACATGTTCCTATGACTATGAGATCATGCAACTATCGAATACCGGAGGAGCACTTAGTGTGCTATCAAACGTCACAACATAAATGGGTGACTATAAAGATGCTCTACAGGTGTCTCCGATGGTGTTTGCTGAGTTAGCATAGATCGAGATTAGGATTTGCCACTCCAAGTATCGGAGAGGTATCTCTAGGCCCTCTCGGTAATGCACATCACTATAAGCCTTGCAAGCAATGTGACTAATGAGTTAGTTATGAGATGATGCATTACGGAACGAGTAAAGAGACTTGCCGGTAACGAGATTGAACTAGGTATTGAGATACCGACGATCGAATCGGGAAAGTAACATACTGATGACAAAGGGAACAACGTATATCGTTATGCGGTTGGACCGATAAAGATCTTCGTAGAATATGTGGGAGCCAATATAAACATCCAGGTTCCGCTATTGGTTATCGACTGGAGACGTGTCTCGGTCATGTCTACATAGTTCTCGAACCCGTAGGGTCCGCACGCTTAACGTTCCGTGACGATCGATATTATGAGTTTAAGTGTTTTTATTACCGAAGGTAGTTCGGGGTCCCGGATATGATCACTGACATGACGAGGAGTCTCGAAATGGTCGAGACATAAATATTGATATATTGGATGACTATATTCGGACACCGAATGAGTTCCTGGGGTCACCGGATAATTATCGGAGTGTCGGGGGGTTATCGGAACCCCCGGGGGGACTAATGGGCCAACATGGGCCTTAGTGGAGAGAGAGAGGGCCGGCCAAGGCAGGGCCGCACGCCTCTCCCCCTCTAGTCCGAATTGGACAAGGGAAAGGGGGCGGCGCCCCCTTTCCTTCTCTTCTCTCCCTCTCCTTCCTTCCCCCTTCCTCCTCCTAGTAGGACTAGGAAAGCGGAGTCCTACTCCTACAAGGAGGAGGACTCCCCCTCTCCTGGCGCGCCCCAAGGGCCGGCCGGCCTCCCCCCTTGCTCCTTTATATACGGGGGCAGGGGACACCCTAGAACACACAAGTTGATCATTGATCCCATAGCCGTGTGCGGTGCCCCCTCCACCATAATCCACCTCGGTCATATCATCGCAGTGCTTAGGCGAAGCCCTGCGACGGTAGCTTCATCATCACCGTCATCACACCGTCGTGCTGACAAAGCTCTCCCTCGACACTCAGCTGGATCAAGAGTTCGTGGGACATCACCGAGCCGAACGTGTGCAGATCACGGAGGTGCCGTACTTTCGGTACTAGGATTGGTCGGATCGTGAAGACGTACGACTACATCAGCCGCGTTGTCATAACGCTTTCGCTTACGGTCTATGAGGGTACGTGGACAACACTCTTCCCCTCTCGTTGTTATGCATCACCATGATAGATCTTGCGTGTGCATAGGAATTTTTTTGGAATTCCTGCATTCCCCAACAGTGGTATCAGAGCCAGGTCTATGCGTAGATATTATTTGCACGAGTAGAACACAAAAGAGTTGTGGGCGTGGGTATATACATATTTCTTGCCGTCACTAGTTGTTTCTTGATTCGGCAGTATTGTTGGATGTAGCGGAACAACATTACGTCTATGCTTACGCGAGACTTGTTCTACCGACGTGCTTCACACACAGGTGGCTGGTGGGTGTCATTTTCTCCAACTTTAGTTGAATCGGATTCAATGAACATGGTTCTTTCTGAAGATCAAAAAGCAATCACGATACCGCGTTGTGGTTTTTTAATGCGTAGGTAAGAACGATTCTTTCTCAGCTCGTAGCAACCACGTAAAACTTGCAACAACAAAGTATTTGATGTCTAACTTGTTTTTGTAGGGCATGTTGTGATGTGATATGGTCAAGACATGATGCTAAATTTTATTGTATGAGATGATCATGTTTTGTAACACAGTTATCGGCAACTGGCAGGAGCCATATGGTTGTCACTTTATTGTATGAAATGCAATCGCCATGTAATTGCTTTACTTTAGCACTAAGCGGTAGCGATAGTCGTAGAAGCAATGGTTGGCGAGACGACAATGATGCTTCGATGGAGATTAAGGTGTCAAGCCGGTGACGATGGTGATCATGACGGTGCTTTGGAGATGGAGATCAAAGGCACAAGATGATGATGGCCATATCATATCACTTATATTGATTGCATGTGATGTCTATCCTTTATGCATCTTATTTTGCTTAGTTCGGCTATAACATTATAAGAAGATCTCTCACTAAATTTCAAGGTATAAGTGTTCTCCCTGAGTATGCACCATTGCTACAGTTCGTCGTGCCGAGACACCACGTGATGATCGGGTGTGATAAGCTCTACGTTCACATACAACGGGTGCAAGCCGGTTTTGCACACGCAGAATACTCGGGTTAAACTTGACGAGCCTAGCATATGCAGATATGGCCTTGAAACACTGAGACCGAAAGGTCGAGTGTGAATCATATAGTAGATATGATCAACATAGTGATGTTCACCATTGAAAACTACTCCATCTCACGTGATGGTCGGACATGGTTTAGTTGATATGGATCACGTGATCACTTAGATGATTAGAGGGATGTCCATCTAAGTGGGAGTTCTTAAGTAATTTGATTAATTGAACTTTAATTTATCATGAACTTAGTACCTGATAGTATTTTGCATGTCTATGTTGTTGTAGATAGATGGTCCGTGCTGTTGTTCCGTTGAATTTTAATGCGTTCCTAGAGAAAGCTAAGTTGAAAGATGATGGTAGCAACTACACGGACTGGGTCCGTAACTTGAGGATTATCCTCATTGCTGCACAGAAGAATTACGTCCTGGAAGCACCGCTAGGTGAAAAACCTGCTGCAGGAGCAACACCATATGTCGTGAACACCTGGATGAGCAAAACTGATGACTACTCGATAGTTCAGTGTGCCATGCTTTACGGCTTAGAACCGGGACTTCAACGATGTTTTGAACGTCATGGAGCATATGAGATGTTCTAGGAGTTTAAGTTAATATTTCAAGCAAATGCCCGGATTGAGAGATATGAAGTCTCCAATAAGTTCTACAGCTGCAAAATGGAGGAGAATAGTTCTGTCAGTGAACATATACTCAGAATGTCTGGGTACCACAGCCACTTGACTCAGCTGGGAGTTAATCTTCCTGATGATAGTGTCATTGACAGAGTTCTTCAATCACTGCCACCAAGCTACAAGAGCTTCGTGATGAACTATAATATGAAAGGGATGGATAAGATGATTCCTGAGCTCTTCGCAATGCTAAAGGCTGCGGAGGTAGAAATCAAGAAGGAGCATCAAGTGTTGATGGTCAACAAGACCACCAGTTTCAAGAAAAATGGTAAAGGGAAGAAGGGGAACTTCAAGAAGAACAACAAGCCAGTTGCTGCTCAAGTGAAGAAACCCAAGTCTGGACCTAAGCCTGAGACTGAGTGCTTCTACTGCAAAGGGACCAGTCACTGGAAGCGGAACTGCCCCAAGTTTTTGGCGGAGAAGAAGGATGGCAAAGTGAAAGGTATATTTGATATACATGTTATTGATGTGTACCTTACTAATACTCGCAATAGTGCCTGGGTATTTGATACTGGTTCAGTTGCTAACATTTGCAACTCGAAACAAGGGCTACGGATTAAGCGAAGATTGGCTAAGGACGAGGTGACGATGCGTGTGGGAAATGGTTCCAAAGTCGATGTGATCTCCGTCAGCACGCTACCTCTACATCTACCTTCGGGATTTGTTTTAGACCTAAATAATTGTTATTTGGTGCCAGCATTGAGCATGAACATTATAACTGGATCTTGTTTGATGCGAGACGGTTATTCATTTAAATCAAAGAATAATGGTTGTTCTATTTATATGAGTAATATATTTTATGGTCATGCACCCTTGATGAGTGGTCTATTTTTACTAAATCTTGATAGTTGTGATACACATGTTCATAGTATTGAAGCCAAAAGATGCAGAGTTGATAATGATAGTGCAACTTATTTGTGGCACTGTCGTTTGGGTCATATTGGTGTAAAGTGCATGAAGAAACTCCATTCTGATGGACTTCTGGAATCACTTGATTATGAATCACTTGGTACTTATGAACTATGCCTCATGGGCAAGATGACTAAAACTCCGTTCTCCGGAACAATGGAGCGAGCAACAACGTTATTGGAAATCATACATACTGATGTATGTGGTCCAATGAACATTGAGGCTCGCGGCGGATATCGTTATTTTCTCACCTTCACAAATGATTTGAGCAGATATGGGCATATCTATGATGACCCACAAGTGTAGGGGAACTATCGTAGCCTTTTCGATAAGTAAGAGTGTCGAACCCAACGAGGAGCAGAAGGAAATGATAAGCGGTTTTCAACAAGGTATTCTCTGCAAGCACTGAAATTATAGGTAATAGATAGTTTTGTGATAAGATAATTTGTAACGAGCTACAAGTAACAAAAGTAAATAAAGTGCAGAAAGGTGGCCCAATCCTTTTTGTAGCAAAGGACAAGCCTGGACAAACTCTTATATGAAGGAAAGAGCTCCTGAGGACACATGGGAATTATTGTCAAGCTAGTTTTCATCATGTTCATATGATTCGCGTTCAGTACTTTGATAATTTGATATGTGGGTGGACCGGTGCTTGGGTACTTTCCTTCCTTGGACAAGCATCCCACTTATGATTAACCCCTATTGCAAGCATCCGCAACTACAACAGAAGTATTAAGGTAAACCTAATCATAGCATGAAACATATGGATCCAAATCAGCCCCTTGCGAAGCAACGCATAAACTAGGGTTTAAGCTTCTATCACTCTAGCAACCCATCATCTACTTATTACTTCCCAATACCTTCCCCTAGGCCCAAACAATGGTGAAGCGTCATGTAGTTGACGTTCACATGACACCACTAGAGGAAAGACAATTTACATCTCATCAAAATATCGAACGAATACCAAATTCACATGACTACTTATAGCAAGACTTCTCCCATGTCCTCAGGAACGAACGTAACTACTCACAAATCATATTCATGTTCATAATCAGAGGGGTATTAATATGCATAATGGATCTGAACATATGATCTTCCACCAAGTAAACCAACTAGCATCAACTACAAGGAGTAATCAACACTACTAGCAACCCACAGGTACCAATCCGAGGTTCGGATATAAAGATTGGATAGAAGAGATGAACTAGGGTTTGAGAGGAGATGGTGCTGGTGAAGATGTTGATGAAGATTGACCCCCTCCCGATGAGAGGATTGTTGGTGATGATTTCCCCCTCCCGGAGGGAAGTTTCCCTGGCAGAACAGCTCCGCCGGAGCCCTAGATTGATTCCTCCAAGGTTCCGCCTTGTGGCGGCGGAGTTTCGTCCCCTGAGCTAGCTTATGATTTTTTCCTCCATGAAAGACTCCATATAGCCAAAGATGGGCATCAAAGGGCTGCCAGGGGGGCCACGAGGCAGGGGGCGCGCCCCCACCCTCGTGGACGGTGGGTGGCCCCCCTGGTACTTCTTTCGCCCAATATTTTTTTATATATTTTGAAACGTGCTCCTGTGAAATTTCAGGACTTTCGGAGATGTGCAGAATAGGTCTCTAATATTTGCTCCTTTTCCAGCCCAGAATTCCAGCTACCGGCATTCCCCCTCTTCATGTAAACCTTATAAAATTAGAGAGAATAGGCATAAGTATTGTGACATAATGTGTAATAACAGACCATAATGAATAAATATTGATATAAAAGCATGATGAAAAATGGACGTATCGACTCCCCCAAGCTTAGACCTCGCTTGTCCTCAAGCGAAAGCCGATATCGAAAAATATGACCACATGTTTAGAGATAGAGGTGTTGATAATATAAAATACGGACATGAGGGCATCATGATCATTCTTAGAACAACAACATATATATATATAGATATATTGTCATATGATTTCTTATGCTAAAGTAACAATTCATTCACAATTTCAAGTATGAATCATAAACTTCATTAAGAACCAACAAACTATAATCTCAGTCATTGAAGCAATTGCAATTTATCATAACATAGGAAAAATTCAATATAAGAGCTTTTCAACAAGTCCACATACTCAACCATCATTTAGTCTTTCACAATTGCTAACACTCATGCAATATTTATGGGTATAAAGTTTCAGTCGGACACAGAGATAGGGGCTTATAGTTTTGCCTCCCAACCTTTTACCTCAAGGGTAATGTCAACAATAATAGTTCATGAAAACTCACATCCAATTAGCTATATATATCAGGATCCTTCCAACACATTGTGCTTGCCAAAGGATAAAATTTAAAAAGGAAAGGTGAAGATCACCGTGACTCTTGCATGAAGTATAGGACAAGAATAAAAAGATAGGCCCTTCGCAGAGGGAAGTAGAGGTTGTCATGTGATTTTATGGTTGGATGCACAAAATCTTAACGCGAAAGAACGTCACTTTATATTGCCACTTGTGATATGGACCTTTATTATGCAGTCCATCGCTTTTATTTCTTCCACATCACAAGATCGTATAAAGCTTATTTTCTCCACACTAACAAATCATACATAGTTAGAGAGCAATTTTTATTGCTTGCAACAATGACAACTTACTTGAAGGATCTTACTCAATCCATGGGTAGATGAAAAAAGTATAGGTAACCCCCACAAGTATTCTCTTTCGGTCACTTCACCCCCTCAAGTGTAAAGCCAGAATCTTAATACCCCTAACTTTCACAAACCAGACAAATCACCCCCTAGGTCCTCAAAACTGGTTTTGTAGATGGTTTTACTCACGTAGCATGCTGACCAGATTTGACTTAAGTTGCCACCTCATTTTGGGACTCACATGTTAGTGTAACAATATATACCACGACCATCTCTGATCTTTCCACTCCCTTTGTTGTGGCCCACTCTCTCGGCCGGCCGCCAGCGCTGAGCCAAGGCGCGCGCGACACGCAGGCTACTTCGCCACTAGCCAGAACAACCAAGGAAGATGAAACGCAAAAGGAGAAGCATACAAAGGCAGCTACATGAGGCGCCCTATGGTGTTGCGAAAGGGCTGGCCGCCGTCGGTGCCGAGCGAGACGATGCACTCGTTGGCGGGGCGATCGATGCAGTGGAAAGCAGGCACGCCATGCATGTTGGGCTCCATGACCTACTAAGGAGCACGTACGTGTGCATGCATGCATGGTGACTTGGTGAGCCTCCCGCTCGTGCTTTTATCCTCCTCCATGGTTGATGGTCCTTAACGCTAGCCATGACAGCTCAGTGTGCTCCACATCATGTAGATATACAAGATAGAGAGAGAAGAAAAGAACATTCTGACATCTTACTTAGATGAGATATTTAGCAGAGCCCGTATAGTCGATGTGCTGCTCGGCATCAACGGCAGTAGCCGGTTCGACGGTCTCTGACAATGATAATGGCCTCCGGGAGGGGAAGTTGCCTAGATGTCCATGAGAACACGGAGGTGCCGGAGTGCAAGCCGCGCGAGCTCGCCAGGATGACAAGGGCCGACAGCTCCGGGCGCGGAAGAGTACGTCCTCCATCTTGTCCGGCAGCACCACGCCAATGCAGGCCCGAGCATGGAGACCATGATCGGCGCGACGGCGTAGGTGGATCCTAAGAACACATCTTGCTTTGGATGGTCTATGCCATGGTGCGGCGGCCGCCTCGACGGCGGCTTGTTCTGTCGACATGATACCACCACATTTATCGCGCCTCCCGCGAGTTCTCGGGAGGCTCCCAACTTAGGGCGACACCATGGCCTCGTACAACTCGTCCTGCAGCTGCGACTACCCAGTCCTCGGCGCAGATGTCGGCTTCTTCATGCATGCAGGCAAACTATTCGGCAAAATGACGGGGCCAGTATAGGCTTTTCCGTCTCGCGCCGTAGGCAAAACTGCCATCAGAAACCGCTAAACAAAGCTCGGGGGTGATTTGTCCGGTATTCAATACTTGAGGGGATTAAAATCCTAGTTTTCAATGTTGGGGTGAAGTGGACAAAACGGGATACTTGTGGGGGTTGTCTATACTTTTTTTTGGGTAGATATGGTGGACTCTCATGGCAAAACTAGGTTTAAGGATATTTGGAAGCACAAGTAGTATCTCTACTTGGTGCAAAGAATTTTGCTAGCATTAGAGGGAAAGGCAAGCTCAACATGTTGGATGATCCATGACAATATAATTTATTTCAGATGTAAGAAAGCATAACCCATTACGTTGTCTTCCTTGTCCAACGTTAACTCTTTAGCATATCATATTTTAATGAGTGCTCACAATCATAAAAGATGTCCAAGATAGTATATTTATATGTGAAAACCTATCTTTCTTTATTACTTTCTATTAATTGCAACGATGACCAAAACTATGCTTGTCAACTCTCAACAATTTTTATTCATCATACTCTTTATATGTGAAGTCATTACTCTCCATAAGATCCATATGATCTATTTATTTCCTTTTATTCTTTCTCTTTTATTTTATTCCCTCAAGATCATAGTAAGATAATCAAGCCCTTGACTCAACACTAATCTTTATTATATATAGCTCACAGACTCGATTACATAGAAGGATCATAAAGCAAAACTCAAAACTAGATCATACTAAAACTTTATTCTACTAGATCAAGATATTACCAAAAGGATCGAACTAAGAAAAACGGTAAAGATAAAAGTGTGATGGTCATACGATATCGGGGCACTACCCCAAGCTTGGCAGTTGCCAAGGGGAGTGCCCATACCCATGTGTTTATATCTCCTTCCTCGGAGGTGGCAATGATGGAGTTGTTGATGATGTAGGCTTGTCGTCCATCTTCCAAGGCATAGGCTCACCATCATAGAAGGATGATCGAGTCTCCTGGATCCTCAAATCTGTAGCCAAACTCATCCTCTTGAATCTATATTCATACTCACAGTTTTGGTTTTGCAGGTCATAGATCTGGGCTTGGAGGCGCTCGATTTTATCCTGAAGCTTGAAGATGGCCTCCCCAATGTTCTTGTCATCCAGCTTGTGGTTGTGGGTGAACTCTATGATCATTATATGATTGGAGTCGAGTCCACGTTCCACCATATCCTGGCACTTGAAAACTTGTTGCTCCATTGCCTCGAGCCTTGTCTCCACGCTTCTGGTCCTCCTTGGTCCCTCAACATCGCGGATGTGCAGCAACCCCTCACGCATCTCAATGGTTTGAGGGTGTTGCAGCACCTCCGCGAGGTAGGGGTTGATAACCTTCTCGAAGAACTTGTCCTTGGGGGGACTTGAAGACGCCATGGCGATCTAGATCTATCAGAAAAACAGTTCGAAACAAAGGCAGAAGATATTTGCGTGATACAGTGGTCAAAACCTTCGGGAGATTATATAATGAATTTTTACTGACCAAAAGAAGTATCTTGCAAGAAAACGGAGTTCGGAGAGCACACGAGGTGCCCACGAGGCAGGAGGCGCGCCCAGGGGGTAGGGCGCGCCCTCCACCCTCGTGGACGCCTTGTGTCCTTCCCGGACTACTTCTTATTTTCCTATTTTCTTAAATATTCCAAAACGGAGAAAATTTGCTATTAGAACTGTTTTGGAGTCGGTTTACTTACCGTAGCACGTACCTATTCCTTTTCGGAGTCTGAAACGTTCCAAAAAGTGCCCTTATGTATTCCTCCGATGTTATGGTTCCAATAACATTAGTTTCAATATTTATGGGATTACTTGAGATATAATGTCTGATTCTTTGACCGTTCACCACCCTCGGATTTGTGCCTTCAAAGTTGTTGATTTTTATGGTACCGAAACGGTAGACCTCCTCGACGATGTAAGGACCTTCCCATTTAGAGAGAAGTTTGCCTGCAAAAAATCTTAAACAAGAGTTGTGTAATAATACATAATCACCTACATTAAACTCACGCTTTTGTACCCTTTTATCATGCCATCTTTTAACTTTTACTTTAAACAGTTTGGCATTCTCATAAGCCTGGGTTCTCCATTCATCAAGTGAGCTAATGTCAAAAAGCCTCTTCTCACCGGCAAGTTTGAAATAATAATTGAGCTCTTTAATGGCCCAATATGCCTTATGTTCTAGTTCAAGAGGTAAGTGACATGCTTTACCATAAACCATTTTATACGGAGACATACCCATAGGATTTTTATATGCAGTTCTAAAGGCCCATAATGCATCATCAAGTTTCTTTGACCAATTCTTTCTAGATCTATTAAAGTCTTTTGCAAAATTAATTTAAGCTCTCTATTATTCAATTCTACTTGACCACTAGGCTGTGGATGATATGGAGATGCAATTCTATGATTAACATCATACTTAGCAAGCATTTTACGGAAAGCACCATGAATAAAATGTGAACCACCATCAGTCATTAAGTATCTAGGGACTCCAAACCTTGAAAAAATAACTTATTTAAGCATCTTAATAGAGGTGTTATGATCAGCACTACTAGTTGGAATAGCTTCTAGCCACTTAGTAATGTAATCAATAGCAACTAAAATATGAGTATACCCATTAGAGGAAGGAAACAGTCCCATATAATCAGAGCCCCAAACATCAAATGGTTCAATAACAAGTGAATAATTCATCGACATTTCTTGATGTCTCCTAATATTACCAATTCTTTGACATTCATCACAAGACAAGACAAACTTACGGGCATCTTTGAAGAGAGTAGGCTAATAAAAACCAGATTGCAATACCTTATGTGCAGTTCTATCTCCAGCATGGCTTCCTCCATAAGCTTCGGAGTGACACTTGCGTAGGATCTGTTCCCGTTCATGCTCAGGTACACAACATCTAATAACACCATATGCTCCTTCTTTATAAAGATGTGGGTCATCCCAAAAGTAATGCCTTAAATCATAGAAGAACTTTTTCTTTTGCTGGTATGTGAAACTAGGTGGTATAAACTTAGCAACAATATAATTAGCATAATCAGCATACCATGGAGCAGTACAAGAAGCATTTATGACAGCTAATTGTTCATCATGGAAGCTATCATCAATAGGTAGTGGGTCATCAAGAACATTCTCTAACCTAGACAAGTTGTCTGCGACGGGGTTCTTAGCTCCCTTTCTATCAATAATATGCAAATCAAATTCTTGTAGCAAGAGAACCCATCTAATAAGTCTAGGTTTAGCATCTTTCTTTTCCATAAGATATTTAATAGCAGCATGATCAGTGTGAACAGTTACTTTAGAATCAACAATGTAAGGTCTGAACTTATCACAAGCAAATACAACTGCTAAAAATTCCTTTTCAGTAGTAGCATAATTTCTTTGAGCACTGTCTAGAGTTTTACTAGCATATTGGGTAACATTTAATTTCTTATCAACTCTTTGTCCTAGAACAGCCCCTACAGCATAATCACTAGCATCACACATAATTTCAAATGGTAAATTCCAATCAGGAGGCCGAACAATAGGTGCAGAAATCAAAGCTTTCTTAAGTATTTCAAATGCTTCTACACAATCATCATCAAAAACAAAAGGAACATCTTTTTGTAAGAGATTAGTCAGAGGACGAGAAAATTTTGAGAAGTCCTTAATGAACCTCCTATAAAAACCGGCATGACCAAGGAAGCTTCTTATACCTTTTAATGTCCTTAGGACAAGACATCTTTTCAATAGCATCAACCTTAGCTTTATCAACTTCAATACCTCTTTCAGAAATTTTATGCCCCAAGACAATACCTTCATTAACCATAAAGTGGCACTTCTCCCAATTCAAGACAAGATTAGTTTCTTCACATCTCTGGAAAACTCGATCAAGGTTGCTTAAGCAATCATCAAAATAAGTTCCATAAACGGAGAAATCATCCATGAAAACCTCAACAATCTTTTCACAAAAGTCAGAGAATATAGCAGTCATACATCTTTGAAAGGTAGCAGGTGCATTACATAAACCAAAAGGCATACGTCTATAAGCAAAGGTACCAAAAGGGCAAGTAAAAGTTGTATTTTCTTGATCCTCTTTTGTCACGGGTATTTGAGAGAAACCAGAATAACCATCTAGAAAGAAAAATGTGTATGTTTGGATAATCTTTCTAGCATTTGATCAATAAAAGGTAAAGGGTAATGATCCTTTTTAGTAGCTTTGTTTAATTTGCATAAATCAATTACCATTCTGTAACCTGTAACTATTCTTTGTGGGATCAATTCATCTTTATCATTAGGAACAACAGTAATACCTCCCTTTTTAGGGACACAATGGACATGACTTACCCATTGACTATCAGCAACGGGATAAATTATACCTGCCTCCAAAAGCTTTAGTATTTCTTTTCTTACCACTTCTTTCATTTTAGGATTTAACCGTCGTTGGTGATCAACAATCGTCTTCGCGTCTTTCTCCAATTTTATTTTGTGCTGGCAGAGAGTGGGACTGATGCCCTTAAGATCATCAAGAGTATGTCCAATAGCAGCACGGTGCTTCTTCGGAGTTTTCAATAATTTATTTTCTTCATGCTCTGAAAGGTTAGCACTAATAATAATAGGATATATCTCTTTCTCATCAAGATAAGCATATTTAAGAGTATCAGGTAAAGGTTTAAGCTCAAACACGGGATCACCCTTGGGTGGAGGAGGATCCCCTAGGATTTCAGCAGGCAATGTTGTGTTTCAAAATAGGCCCCTTTTAAATAATACTTCATCTATTTCCCTTCTCTCATTCATAAACATATCATTTTCATGGTCTAGCAAATATTGTTCTAAAGGATCACTAGGAGGTACAGCAATAGAAGAAATACCAATGATTTCATCTTTACTAGGCAATTCTTTATCATGGGTTGTCTACGAAATTTAGAAAAATTAAACTCATGAGACATATCCCCTAAACCAACAGAAACACTATCCTTATTGCAGTCTATCTTAGCATTAACAGTATTCAAGAAGGGTCTACCAAATATAATGGGACAAAAGTTATCTTGTGGGGAACCGAGAACAAGAAAATCAACAGGATATTTAACTTTCCCACACAAGACTTCAACATCTCTAACGATCCCAACGGGTGAAATAGTATCTCTATTAGCAAGCTTAATTGTAACATCTATCTCTTCTATCTCAGCAGGTGCAATATCATGCATAAATTCTTTATATAAGGAATGGGGTATTGCACTTGCACTAGCACCCATATCACACAAGCCATGATAGAAATGATCTCCTATTTTAACAGAAATAATAGGCATGCCCATCAATATTTTTTAGTATCGGGGCTAGTAATTCTAGCAGATTCATCACAGAAGTAAATAACATGCCCATCAATATTATCAGCCAAGAGATCTTTAACCATAGAAACACTAGGTTCAACTTTAATTTGCTTAGAGGGAGTTGGTGTTCTAGTATTACTCTTATGAACCACATTTGAAGCTTTAGCATGATCCTTTATTCTAACAGGGAAAGGTGGTTTCTCAATATAAGCAGTAGGAACAACAAGATCATTATAAGTGATAGTCTTTTCTTCAACTTTAATAGGTGCAACACTTTTACTTCAACGGGAGGATTATATTTAAACCACTTCTCCTTAGGGAGATCAACATGCGTAGCAAAGGATTCACAGAAAGAAGCTACTATCTCAGAGTCAAGTCCATATTTAGTGCTAAATTCATGGAAAACATCGGTATCCATAAAAGATTTAACATAATCAAACTTAGGTATTATACCTGACTCCTTACCTTCGTCGAGGTCCCAATCTTCAGAGTTGCGTTTAATTATTTCCAATAAATCCCATTTGAATTCAATAGTCTTCATCATAAAAGAACCAGTACAAGAAGTATTGAGCATGGAGCGATTACTGAGAGAAAGCCGAGCATAAATTTTTTGAATAATCATTTCTTTTGAGAGCTCATGATGGGGGCATGAATATAACATTGACTTAAGCCTCCCCCAAGCTTGAGCGATGCTTTCTCCTTCGCGAGGCAAAAAATTATATATATAATTACGATCATGATGAACAAGATGCATAGGATAAAATTTCTGATGAAATTCCAATTTTAATCGGTTGTAGTTCCATGATCCCATATCATCACATAGCCTAAACCATGTGAATGCCTCTCCCTTCAAAGATAAAGGTAAGACCTTCTTCTTGATAACATCCTCGGGCATACCTGCGAGCTTAAATAATCCACAAACTTCATCCACATAGATTAGGTGCAAATCGGGATGTAATGTTCCATCACCTGTGAAAGGATTAGCTAGCAGTTTCTCAATCATACCCGAAGGAATTTCAAAGTAAACATTTTCAGTAGGTTCAGTAGGTTGAGGAGCAACTCTTTGCTCTACTGGTCGGGGTGAAGATACCCCGAACAAGCCCCTCAAAGGATTATGTTCCATAGTAACAAGTGAAAGTAAATTTCAACACACTATATAAATTTTCCTTACCAAATTCCACCTACCAAAGGCGCTTCACTCCCCGGCTATGGCGCCAGAAAAGAGTCTTGATGACCCACAAGTGTAGGGGATCTATCGTAGCCTTTTCGATAAGTAAGAGTGTCGAACCCAACGAGGAGCAGAAGGAAATGATAAGCGGTTTTTAGCAAGGTATTCTCTACAAGCACTGAAATTATCGGTAACAGATAGTTTTGTTATAAGGTAATTTGTAACGAGTAACAAGTAATAAAAGTAAATAAGGTGCAGCAAGATGGCCCAATACTTTTTGTAGCAAAGGACAAGCCTGGACAAACTCTTATATAAAGGAAAGCGCTCCCGAGGACACATGGGAATTATTGTCAAGCTAGTTTTCATCATGCTCATATGATTCACGTTCGGTACTTTGATAATTTGATATGTGGGTGGACCGGTGCTTGGGTACTGTCCTTCCTAGGAAAATCATCCCACTTATGATTAACCCCTATTGCAAGCATCCGCAACTACAACAGAAGTATTAAGGAAAACCTAACCATAGCATGAAACATATGGATCCAAATCAGCCCCTTACGAAGCAACGCATAAACTAGGGTTTAAGCTTCTGTCACTCTAGCAACCCATCATCTACTTATTACTTCCAAATGCCTTCCCCTAGGCCCAAACAATGGTGAAGTGTCATGTAGTCGACGTTCACATGACACCACTAGAGGAAAGACAACATACATCTCATCAAAATATCGAACGAATACCAAATTCACATGACTACTTATAGCAAGACTTCTCCCATGTCCTCAGGAACAAATGTAACTACTCACAAATCATATTCATGTTCATAATCAGAGGGGTATTAATATGCATAATGGATCTGAACATATGATCTTCCACCAAGTAAACCAACTAGCATCAACTACAAGGACTAATCAACACTACTAGCAACCCACAGGTACCAATCTGAGATTCGGATACAAGAGATGAACTAGGGTTTGAGATGAGATGGTGCTGGTGACGATGTTGATGAAGATTGACCCCCTCCCAATGAGAGGATCGTTGGTGATGACGATGGTGATGATTTCCCCCTCCCGGAGGGAAGTTTCCCCGATAGAACAGCTCCACCGGAGCCCTAGATTGGTTCCGCCAAGGTTCTGTCTCGTGGCGGTGGAGTTTTGTCCCGTGAGCTAGCTTATGATTTTTTCCTCCACGAAAGACTCCATGTAGCATAAGATGGGCATCATAGGGCTTCCAGGGAGCCCACGAGGCAGGGGGCGCGCCCAGGGGGGTAGGGCGCGCCCCCACCCTCGTGGACGGTGGGTGGCCCCCCTCTGGTACTTCTTTTGCCCATATTTTTTATATATTCTAAAACGTGATCCCGTGAAGTTTCAAGACTTTTGGAGATGTGCAGAATAGGTCTCTAATATTTGCTCCTTTTCCAGCCTAGAATTCCAGCTGCCGACATTCCCCCTCTTCATGTAAACCTTATAAAATAAGAGAGAATAGGCATAAGTATTGTGACATAATGTGTAATAACAGCCCATAATGCAATAAATATCGATATAAAAGCATGATGCAAAATGGACGTATCAATCTACTTAATAAAACATAAGTCTGAAACATTTGAAAAGTTCAAAGAATTTCAGAGTGAAGTGGAAAATCATCGTAACAAGAAAATAAAGTTTCTACGATTCGATCGTGCAGGAGAATATTTGAGTTACGAGTTTGGTCTTCATTTGAAACAATGCGGAATAGTTTCACAACTCATGCCACCCAGAACACGACAGTGTAATGGTGTGTCCGAACGTCGTAATCGTACTTTACTACATATGGTGCGATCTATGATGTCTCTTACTGATTTACCGCTATCGTTTTGGGGTTATGCTTTAGAGACGGCTACATTCACGTTAAATAGGGCACCATCTAAATACGTTGAGACGACACCTTATGAACTGTGGTTTGGTAAGAAACCCAAGTTGCGTTTCTTAAAGTTTGGGGTTGCGATGCTTATGTGAAAAAGCTTCAACCTGATAAGCTCGAACCCAAATCGGAGAAATGTGTCTCCATAGGATACCCAAAGGAGACTGTTGGGTACACCTTCTATCACGGATCCGAAGGAAAGATATTCGCTGCTAAGAATGGATCCTTTCTAGAGAAGGAGTTTCTCTCGAAAGAAGTGAGTGGGAGGAAAGTAGAACTTGATGAGGTAATTGTACCTCCTCCCTTATTAGAAAGTAGTTCATCACTAAAATCAGTTCCAGTGATTCCTACACCAGTAAGTGAGGAAGCTAATGATGATGATCATGAAACTTCTGATCAAGTTACTACCAAACCTCGTAGGTCAACCAGAGTGAGATCCGCACTAGAGTTGTACGGTAATCCTGTTCTGGAGGTCATGTTACTTGACCATGATGAACCTACGAACTATGAGGTAGTGATGATGAGCCTAGATTCCACAAAATGGCTTGAGGCCATGAAATCTGAGATGGGATCCTTGTATGAGAAAAAAGTGTGGACTTTGGTTGACTTGCCCGATGATCGGCAGGCCATAGAGAATAAATGGATCTTCAAGAAGAAGACTGACGCTGACGGTGATGTTACTGTCTACAAAGCTCGACTTGTTGCGAAAGGTTCTCGACAAGTTCAAGGGGTTGACTACGATGAGACCTTCTCACCCGTAGCGATGCTTAAGTCCGTCCGAATCATGTTAGCAATTGTCGCATTTTATGATTATGAAATTTGGAAAATGGATGTAAAAACTGCATTCCTTAATGGATATCTTAAAGAAGAGTTGTATATGATGCAACCAGAAGGTTTTGTTGATCCAAAAGGTGCTAACAAAGTTTGCAAGCTCCAGCGATCCATTTATGGACTGGTGCAAGCCTCTCGGAGTTGGAATACACGCTTTGATAGTGTGATCAAAGCATATGGTTTTATACAGACTTTTGGAGAAGCCTGTATTTAGAAGAAAGTGAGTGGGAGCTCAGTAGCATTTATGATATTATATGTAGATGGCATATTGTTGATCAGAAATGATACTGAATTTCTGAATAGCATAAAAGGATACTTGAATAAGAATTTTTCAATGAAAGACCTTGGTGAAGCTGCTTATATATTGGGCATCAAGAGATAGAACAAGACGCTTAATTGGACTTTCACAAAGCACTTACCTTGATAAAGTTTTGAAGAAGTTAAAAAAGGATCACGCAAAGAAAGGGTTATTGCCTGTGTTACAAGGTGTGAAGTTGAGTCAGACTCAATGCCCGACCACTACAGAAGATAGAGAGAAAATGAAAGTCATTCCCTATGCTTCAGCCATAGGTTCTATCATGTATGCAATGCTGTGTACCAGACCTGATGTGTGCCTTGCTATTAGTTTAGTAGGGAGGTACCAAAGTAATCCAGGAGTGGATCACTGGACAACGGTCAAGAACATCCAGAAATACCTGAAAAGGACTAAGGATATGTTTCTCGTTTATGGAGGTACCAAAGAGCTCGTCGTAAACGGTTACGTCAATGCAAGCTTTGACACTAATCCAGATAACTCTAAGTCACAAACCGAATACGTATTTATATTGAATGGTGGAGCTGTAATTTGGTGCAGTTCCAAGCAGAGCGTCGTGGTGGGATCTACATGTGAAGAGGAGTACATAGCTGCTTCGGAAGCACTAAATGAAGGAGTCTAGATGAAGGAGTTCATTTCCGATCTAGGTGTCATACCTAGTGCATCGGGTCCAATGAAAATCTTTTGTGACAACACTAGTGCAATTGCCTTGACAAAGGAATCCAGATTTCACAAGAGAACCAAGCACATCAAGAGATGCTTCAATTCCATTGGCGATCAAGTCAAGGAGGGAGAGATAGAGATTTGCAAGATACATACGGATCTGAATGTTGCAGACCCATTGACTAAGCCTCTCTCACGGGCAAAACATGATCAGCACCAAGACTCCATGGGTGTTAGAATCATTACAATGTAATCTAGATTATTGACTCTAGTGCAAGTGGGAGACTGAAGGAAATATGCCCTAGAGGCAATAATAAATTTGTTATTTATATTTCCTTATACCATGATAAATGTTTATTATTCATGCTAGAATTGTATTAACCGAAAATTTAGTACATGTGTGAATACATAGACAAACATAATGTCACTAGTATGCCTCTACTTGACTAGCTCGTTGAATCAATGATGTTTATGTTTCCTAACCACAGACATGAGATGTCATTTGATTAACGGGATCACATCATTAGAGAATGATGTGATTGACTTGACCCATCTGTTAGCTTAGCACGAGGATCGTTTAGTTTGTTGCTATTGCTTTCTCCATAACTTATACATGTTCCTATGACTATGAGATCATGCAACTCCCGAATACCGGAGGAGCACTTAGTGTGCTATCAAATGTCACAACATAACTGGGTGACTATAAAGATGCTCTATAGGTGTCTCCGATGGTGTTTGCTGAGTTGGCATAGATCGAGATTAGGATTTGTCACTCCAAGTATCAGAGATGTATCTCTGGGCCCTCTTGGTAATGCACATCACTATAAGCCTTGCAAGAAATGCGACTAATGAGTTAGTTATGGGATGATGCATTACGAAACAAGTAAAGAGACTTGATGGTAACGGGATTGAACTAGGTATTGAGATACGGACGATCGAATCTTGGGCAAGTAACATACCGATGACAAAGGGAACAATGTTTATCATTATGCGGTTCGACCGATAAAGATCTTCGTAGAATATGTGGGAGACAATATGAACATCCAGGTTCTGCTATTGGTTATTGACCGGAGACGTGTCTCAGACATGTCTACATAGTTCTCAAACCCGTAGGGTCCGCACGCTTAACGTTCGGTGACGATCGGTATTATGAACTTATGTGTTTTGATGTACCGAAAGTAGTTCGAAGTCCCGGATATGATCACGGACATGACGAGGAGTCTCGAAATGGTTGAGACATAAAGATCGATATATTGGATAACTATATTTGGACACCGGATGAGTTTCGGGGGTCACCGGATAATTATCGGAGTGCCGGGGGGTTATCGGAACCCCGGGGGCACTAATGGGCCAACATGGGCCTTAGTGGAGAGAGAGGTGAGGGAGTCCTGGACTAAGGGGTCCTCGGGTGTCTGATCTATTGAATATGGGTCGGACTGATGGGCCGTAAGGATACAAAGACCGAAGAGTCCACCTGTGTCCGGATAGGACTCTTCTTGGCGTGGAAGGCAAGCTTGGTGTAACACCCCGAGACCGATGTGCCAGGTGTCTTCCAGTTATTCGCTGTCATTGCCATGTCATTTGCTTGCGTGTCGCATCTTGCCATGTCATCATGTGCATTGCATCATCATATTTTCAAACTTGCATCTGTCCCGTCCTCCCCGTTCCTTCCGCTGTCTGTTCTGAGTCCAGACACCCTTGCACGCGCCCGCGGCACATCCGAATATTATTTTATAAGTGCCCGGAAAATGTTCTCGGATTGGGTTGAAAGTTGGCGTGTGGTATTATTATAGGGTAGATAGACCGCCTGTCAAGTTTCATCGCATTTGGAGTCTGTTTGATGCCCCAACGTTTAACTATAGCGGTAGTATAGCCGGTCAAACGTCGAACGTTTTCGGTCTCCGGAAACGGTTGCTGGGCTGTCTTCTTTCCTCTCCTCTCAGCCCAAGCCTCTCTACACATTTCACTACCGACCGCCAGGCTAGCCTACCCCTCTTTGCACAGTGCATCGACCCCTCGCGCGTGTCCGAAACTCACCCGAACCCGACTCGGACAGTCATCACCGTTGGGTCCGGATCATCCCCAAGCGTCTACAAAACATCTCCGTTTTGTTAATTGGACTCCCTAGCTATTTTATCCGCGATCGTCCGATTGCGATCGTAGGGTCGAGATAGCCCCTAACCTAATCCGTGATGTATATATATAGTCCACCCCTAGTCTAATTTCAGACCAAATCCCTAATTTCTAGGGATCCTCCCAGCCGCCGCCGCCGCACTCATTCCCCACCTCGGGATCCTCTCATTCCCTCTGCACCAACCACCAGCCATCTCCCCTCGATCCATCGATCCACCCAACCGTCCGCAGCCTCCCTCACTTTTTGGATCGGTAGGAACCGCGCCTGGATCCCCTCCCTCTCGGGTCTTCCTTGGAGCCAGCCGTCCCCGCCGGTGATGAGCAGCAGCGCCAACAGGACCTCCCCGTGCGCCGCCAGATCCAGGTCGGGCCTCCTCGCGTCCTCCTTCCTCCCGTTCTTCTTGCCTCTGGTCTCTAACCTCTCTTCCCCATGCTCCTCGCAGAAGAATCAACGCCATGGCACCGCCTCACCTCGTCCCGATCCAGTGGACCCGGACGCAAGGATCTTGCTGCCCCGGATCTCCTCCACCCGTGCCTGCACCCATCATCGCCGCCCCACCAAGTCCCACGCCATGGACGCCCATGCCAGCCAGCCCCTACCGTCGAGCCGCCCCTAAGCTTCGTCCGCACCGCCATTTCCTGGATCCGGCCGTCTTCGCCGTCTCTGGCGCTGCCAGAGCCCAAAGACCCCTCCGCAAGACCCGTCGTGGCCGCTGTCGTGCCCCGCCGTCGCTTCCTGGTTCGAGTGCCCGTGCGAGGATGCCCAACGCATCGATGCGTTGACCTCATTGAGCGGGACGAGCCCAGCCACCCGATAGGCCTCCAGGGCCCATACCTCCGTGCGTGGCCCAGTTCTAGCAGGCCCAGCGTGCCTCCCCAGCTGCGCCCAGCCTTTCCACAAGTCGGCCCATGAGGCCTGGTGAGCAGCCCCCGCTCCTATGCACTTTGGGCCGGCCAGATTTGGCCCAGTGTATATTTTTTTAAGATCTGCAAGTTTGTCTTTTTCCAGAGACATCAGTTTTGCAGAATGGCCCCTAAACTTCATGCATTTAATAACTTCACAACCGTGCATCGGATCTAAATAATTTATATATGAAACTTGCTTAGAATTTCATCTAGTTTAATAATATGTCATTTTCATCCATGTTTAAAATGTTTAAAATGTTGTTTGTTTGAATTTGCTAAAATAACATGCTAAAATAATTTATTTCATAACTAAATAACCATAGCTCCAAATTTAACAAATTTTATATGTATCACTTTGCATGTTTAACATGGTGGCATCACTTTGCATGTTTAACAACTATAAAATATGGTTTAGGGCAGAACAGTACCAAACCCAATATATGCATATGAGGGTTTTCCGGACTTGTTGTTTGTTGTTCCGGCCTCATTTAAACTTGCCTAGATAGGTAGTTTTCATTTGCTTCACCCTCTTGCCATGTTTAACAACATTTAATATTGTTGGGTACATAAACGAGATCGAACTAAATAACTTGAATGTGGTGTTTCGTCAATATGCAATGGAGTTGCATGTTGAGCTCCACTTAATTTGTAGGATTGTTTATGCATTTTGCCATGCCATGCCTCATTAAACCGGACATGCCTCATACTTGTTTGTGCATCGTGCCATGCTTATGTGATGATTGTTTACTATGTTGTTTTCTTTCTTTCCGGTGTACTTCTTCTCGGTAATCCGGTAACGTTGCATTTGTGAGGATCCGTTGGCTACGCCCGTTTATCTTCTTCAGGGACTCGTTCTTATTCCTTGCGGGATCTCAAGAAAGATGACCATACCCTCGAAATCACGTCTATCTTTGCTTGCTAGATGCTCGCTCTATTGCTATGCCTATGCTGCGATACCTACCACTTGCTTATCATGTCTCCCATATTGCCATGTCAAACCTCTAACCCACCTTGTCCTAGCAAACCGTTGTTTGGCTATGTTACCACTTTGCTCAGCCCCTCTTATAGCGTTGCTAGTTGCAGGTGAAGATTGGAGTTTGTTCCTTGTTGGGACATGGATTATTGTTGGGATATCACAATATCTCTTATTTAATTAATGCATCTATATACTTGACAAAGGGTGGAAGGCTCGGCCTTATGCCTGGTGTTTTGTTCCACTCTTGCCGCCCTAGTTTCCGTCATACCGGTGTTATGTTCCTTGATTTTGCGTTCCTTACACGGTTGGGTTATAATGGGAACCCCTTGACAGTTCGCCTTGAATAAAACTCCTGCAGCAAGGCCCAACCTTGGTTTTACCGTTTGCACTAACAACCTACCACCTTCCCATGGGTTCTGCAGACTCAAGGGTCATGTTTATTTAACCCCCCCGGGCCAGTGCTTCTCTAAGTGTTGGTCCGGAACGGGCAGCCTGCGGGGCCACCTCGGGGAAACTTGAGGGTTGGTTATACTCGTAGCTTGACCTATCCGGTGTTGCCCTGAGAACGAGATATGTTCAGCTCCTATCGGGATTGTCGGCGCATCGGGCGGCTTTGCTGGTTTAGTTTTACCATTGTCGAGATGTCTTGTAACCGGGATTCCGAGTCTGATCGGGTCTTCCTAGGAGAAGGAATATCCTTCGTTGACCGTGAGAGCTTGTGATGGGCTAAGTTGGGACACATCTGCAGGGATATGATCTTTTGAAAGTCGTGCCCGCGGTTATGGGCAGATGGGAATTTGTTAATGTCCGGTTGTAAAAAACTTGAAACTTATCTTAATTAAAATACATCAACCGCGTGTGTAACCGTGATGGTCTCTTCTCGGTGGAGTCCGGGAAGTGAACACGGTGTTGGAGTTATGCTTGACGTAGGTTGTTCTAGGATCACTTCTTGATCATAGATTCTCGAACGTGCTTTGCTTGCTATTCTCGCTCTCATTTGCGTATGTTAGCCACCATATATGCTAGTGCTTACTGCAGCTCCACCTCATAACTTTTCCCTACCTATAAGCTTAAATAGTCTTGATCGCGAGGGTGTGTGATTGCTGAGTCCCCGTGACTCACAGATACTTCCAAAACCAGTTTGCAGGTGCCGATGATACCGTGCAGGTGAAGCAACCGAGCTCAAGGAGGAGCTCGATGAAGATCTCGTTCATTGTGTTGTTTCATTTCAGTTGATCAGTAGTGGAGCCCAGTTGGGACGATCGGGGATCTGTGTAGCATTTGGGGTAGTCTTCTTTTATTTTGGTTCCGTAGTCGGACCTTGTTTGTATCTGGAGGATATAATGCTTTATTCATGTATTGGGTGAAGTGGCGATTGTAAGCCAACTATGTATCTCTTTCCCTTATTTATTACATGGGTTGTGTGAAGATTACCTCACTTGCGACATTGCTTACAATGCGGTTATGCCTCTAAGTCGTGCTTCGACACATGGGAGATATAGCCGCATCGTGGGCGTTACAAGTTGGTATCAAAGCCTTCCCCGACTTAGGAGCCCCCTGCTTGATCGAATCGTTGGCATTGTTGAGTCTAGAAAAATGTTTTAAGTCTTATAGGTTTATATATATATATATATCGGAGAGTAGGATTCTTTTTACTCCTCAGTCCCTTCGTCGCTCTGGTGAGGCATCCTGACGTAGAGTTTTGACTCTTCTCTTCTCAAATTTCACTAAAAAATTAGGATCACGCATGTATCTTGGAATCGTTCCGATGGTTTTGTGACAAGAACATTGTTCTTGGTGCCTCCTGACATTTAGGGGTTGTGGCAGTGTCCCGGGGAGTTGAGCTCCGAGGTGTTGTCGTCACAATTTTATCGTTGCAGTTCTGGAATACCTGAGTTTCGCCGACATGGAAAATCTCTTTTATGCAGTTGTTGGTGAGATAACCTCGATGCCACCCAGTACTGGGGCGGGAGTTCGGGAGTATTGCCATAACTCGTATAACGGATGCTTTTCGAAGGTTCAGGTAAACGATTTCTGAAGGTTTCTTGGTTATGTGTTGAAGGATGGATACAACTGGATGTAGGATTTGTTAGTTTTGGGTGAGATATTATGCTTCCCCTGTATCCCCAACACCTGATTGCATAACCGGAAAGTTTCGGGAGTTTATAAGTGGGAGTTCAAGTAGCTATTAGGATATCTTTCCGACAGATGCATGATATGAAATTGGGGTTCGACGTCTAGTGGTCCGCCTATTCACGGTTGGTTTTACAGTGGTCTCGTGGTGTCTTAAAGAGTCCTTGGCTATGTTGACTCGTGGACAATTCCTATGTCATGTGCACTGCCTTGTACATGATGGTGTTGTACGATTGAGCCCGTGTAGGCCCCACCACGAAAACTTCGGACGAAATCTCTATCATACGTTTGTTCCGGTTTATTCCGCAAGCCAATCCTTGTTTTGTTTTGAGTTGTGGTATTCGAGTTGCTTCAATGTCAAGTGTTGATTCCATACCTTTCCTAAACAGTGTTCTCATACTTTTTTATGAATACCAATCCTTCATGATAATCGAGATTGTCATGTCAATCCCTTTCAATCGGTGTGTTTCTCTTCAAGTGGATCCGATCATTTCAACATCAGCAAGATCAATTATCATTTCTTCTCAACGGTGTTTGTTTCATCCATCCCAAGTTGTCTTTGTTGTCCTTCCCTCCCACCCTTGTTTCTTCAAGGACTCGGATTTCTTTATCAAGTATCCATCTTATTGATGTGAAGTCTTTCCATTCTTTTACGTCTATGTTCTTATCCGGTGATTCTCAGGAAGATTCTAACGGAGCTTCAAGTGTTCTATTCTTCGTTCTTTTTCCTCTCCGGTGGATTCAAATCAGGGCTTTGCTGTTGATCATATCCCTTTTTCTCGTTTCAAATGCCTTCTCATGCCGGTGTACCTCATAATCATTCCTCTCGCTATTCATTTTTTCCGAAGTGCTGAAGATATCTCGAAGATTCGTGTTTCCACTTTGTATCCGTTCAAGCTATTTTTGAAGATGTTATCTCACTCAAGCCATTTGATTCAACCGGCGCAATCTATCTTTTAAATCCTTCAACGGTGTTTCTTTTGAGTGGGCCCTAACCCACAGGTTTTTCCCAGGATCTTACCTGACTCTTCTATTTTCTCGGAGCTATTCTCAAATCTTCTAAAGTTTGATGTAAGAATGGATTATCATCAATCAAATGTCTTTTTCCAAAATCTTTCAAATTCTTTTCATTGTTGGTTCAACCTTTCCAATTTTAATCTGGAGTATCTCAACAACTCATGTTGATGTTTCGCATCGTCATTCTCAACATTTGAAGACTGAAGAAGATTTGTCTCTCAATCTTGCTCCATTATCTTCAAGATTCATGGTTCTAGTTTGAGGCCATCCTCTCATAATTGTTTTGATCGTGGGAATTCATTTCACTCATCCGGAGCAATTCAGGAGTCTTTTCAGTTTGATCATCCGGAGCCCATCACCTCAGATTTATTAATTCCAGCTTTCAGCTCTCATCCTCCAAATCGTACCGGTGCATAATTCAAGTTTTTTCTCTTATCAGTTCGGGGTCTCTTCGTTCACTTGCATCTAAATTATCTCAAGTATCTTCATTCGTTCTCGAATTCTTCCCGGTGTTTCTTTATCTTTTCTTCGTTCATTTCCAAATTCTTACGGTGGTTCTTCCAAGATTCTTCTTCCTTTGTTTACCATATCAATGCATTCGTGTTTTCCAAATTCTACCTGTGGATCGTTGAAGACCTTCTCAACTTTGCGTTGTATCTCTCTTAATCCTTTCTACGAGAATAAGTAGTATGCCAAACCCGTTGCTTGTCATCAATTTAATTGGTGAAGGATAAGCATAATGTAATTCTTATTCTTGTTTCATCCAAGTGATTAATTCCTTATTCCGGAGGCTCATCAAATTCTCGAGTTAAATTGTTTCATCTTTTCTTTTTCCGGAGTCCCATGTTTTCCGCATTATATCATCACGAAGATCCATCTAAATCATTGCAAGGCTTCTTATTCTTTTCATCCTTCAATTCTTTTGGATCATTCTTTTATTACCGGAGTTCTTCATGGAGGCTCTACATGATGGTTGATCAAGGATTCAATTTCTTCTCAAAATGTTCATTGAGGTTCTGTTCAGAGGAGCTCAAGTATTCTTCATCTTGCATTCCAAAATGCAATTCTTTCTACATTATCATCTAAGGTGGTGTTATGTCATTGTTGATAATTTCCCTTCGTGTTTCATGATTCACAGGTTTTCAAGAGTGACATATCTAAATCCATCATTTTCTCTTCGCTCAAGACATCTTTTCAACCAATTAACCTCTTCATTGGATTTATCTTGGGTTATATTTCACCTAAAGCTTTCCCTAAGGATTTTGCTAATTATGGTGCTTATAAACGACCCTAGTTCTTCATTTATCCTCTCGATGAAATTAGTTTCTCGTCTTCTTGTTGATATCAATCCAATCTATTGTTTCCATTAGTGGCATAATTTCACCTCATAGTTTTGAGATGTTTTTACATAAGCCCACAACAACCTTATTCTTTTGTTGTTTAATTTTCAACAACTCCATTCAAACCTTCTTTCTAAGGACGCTTTCAAATTCATTCGACATAGAAGATGTTGTTTTCTTCTTTGTTACTTTCAGTCCGTTCTATCTTTTGTTCCGGAGGCATTGTGATGTTGCTCTCTTCAACCCATCAAATTGTTTGTCAAGACTTGTTCAATTCCTTCCATTTATAGTCGAAGTGCTGTCCAAATTACATCAGTCTTATTCTTTCTCTATCTTGTTTTAACCGGAGTGTTGTGTCTATCATTCCTCTTCTAACCGGAGTCTCATCCAAGTGCTTTCATATTGAAAAGCTCATATTCTCTACCTTCCTTTCATACCAGAGTGTTGCCGTAATTGATCTTTATCATTCCTTGTACATCTCGTGTCAACTGAGGTGCTTGCATCTAATTCTTGTCCATTGTAACCTTTTCCTTATGTCTTTCAACCCATAAGGTTCTTGTAATGTTCCTTGTTCCTCTTTTCTAACGGAGTGTTTTCAACTTCGTTCATCTCCGTTGTATTCTTTTCTCTAAATGGCTTAACCTCTCAAGGTTCGTGGTTTCACTAGTTTGTCAGAGAAGCAACTTAGTTTACCTCTTGTCTTCCTCTTCCGTTTTTCCTCCGGTGCCATTCTAGATCTCGGGACAAGATCCTCTCGTAGTGGTGGAGTGTTGTAATGCCCCGAGACCGATGTGCCAGGTGTCTTCCAGTTATTCGCTGTCATTGCCATGTCATTTGCTTGTGTGTCGCATCTTGCCATGTCATCATGTGCATTGCATCATCATATTTTCAAACTTGCATCTGTCCCGGCCACCCCGTTCCTTCCGTTGTCCGTTCTGAGTCAAGACACCCTTGCACGCGCCCGCGGCACGTCTGAATATTATTTTATAAGTGGCTGTAAAATGTTCTCGGATTGGGTTGAAAGTTGGCATGTGGTCTTATTATAGGGTAGATAGACCGCCTGTCAAGTTTCATCGCATTTGGAGTCCGTTTGATGCCCCAACGTTTAACTATAGCGGCAGTATAGCTGGTCAAACTTCGAACGTTTTCGGTCTCCGGAAATGGTTGTCGGGCTGTCTTCTTTCCTCTCCTCTCAGCCCAAGCCTCTCTACACATTTCACTACCGACCGCCAGGCTAGCCTACCCCTCTTTGCACAGTGCATCGACCCCTCGCGCGTGTCCGAAACTCACCCGAACCCGACTCGGACAGTCATCACCGTTGGGTCCGGATCATCCCCAAGCGTCTACAAAACATCTCCGTTTTGTTAATTGGACTCCCTAGCTATTTTATCCGCGATCGTCCGATTGCGATCGTAGGGTCGAGATAGCCCCTAACCTAATCCATGATGTATATATATAGTCCACCCCTAGTCTAAATTCAGACCAATTCCCTAATTTCTAGGGATCCTCCTAGCCGGCGCCGCACTCATTCCCCACCTCGGGATCCTCTCATTCCCCCTGCACCAACCACCAGCCATCTCCCCTCGATCCATCGATCCACCCAACCGTTCGCAGCCTCCCTCACTTTTGGGATCGGTAGGAACCGCGCCTGGATCCCATCCCTCTCGGGTCTTCCTTGGAGCCAGCCGTCCCTGCCGGTGATGAGCAGCAGCGCCAACAGGACCTCCCTGTGCGCCGCCAGATCCAGGCCAGGCCTCCTCGCGCCCTCCTTCCTCCCGTTCTTCTTGCCTCTGGTCTCTAACCTCTCTTCCCCGTGTTCCTCGCAGAAGAACCAACGCCATAGCACCGCCCTCACCTCGTCCCGATCAAGTGGACCCGGACGCAAGGATCTTGCCGCCCCACCAAGTCCCACGCCATGGACGCCCGTGCCAGCCAGCCCCTACTGTCGAGCCACCCCTAAGCTTCGTCTGCACCGCCGTTTCCTGGATCCGCCCGTCTTCGCCGTCTCCGGCGCTGCCGGAGCCCCAAGACCCCTCCGCCAAGACCCGTCATGGCCGCTGTCGTGCCCCGCCGCCGCTTCCTGGTTCAAGTGCCCGTGCGAGGATGCCCAACGCATCGATGCGTTGACCTCATTGAGCGGGACAAGCCCAGCCACACGATGGGCCTCCAGGGCCCATACCTCCGCGCGTGGCCCAGTTCCAGCAGACCCAGCCTGCCTCCCCAGCTGCGCCCAGCCTTTCCACAAGTCGGCCCATGAGGCCTGGTGAGCATCCCCCGCTCCTATGCACTTTGGGCCGGCCAGATTCGGCCCAGTGTATATTTTTTTCAGATCTACGAGTTTGTCTTTTTCCAGAGACAGCAATTTTGCAGAATGGCCCCTAAATTTCATGCATTTAATAACTTCACAACCGTGCATGGAATCTAAATAATTTATATATGAAACTTGCTTAGAATTTTATCTAGTTTAATAATATGTCATTTTCATCCATGTTTAAAATGCTTAAAATGCTGTTTATTTGAATTTTCTTAAATAACATGCTAAAATGATTTATTTCATAACTAAATAACCGTAGCTCCAAATTTAACAAATTTTATATGTAAATGGGGTAGTAAAATGCCTAGTTTAACATGGTGACATCACTTTGCATGTTTAACAACTATAAAATATGGTTTAGGGCAGTACAGTACCAAACCCAATATATGCATATGAGGGTTTTCCGGACTTGTTGTTTGTTGTTCCGGCCTCATTTAAACTTGCCTAGATAGGTAGTTTTCATTTGCTTCACCCTCTTGCCATGTTTAACAACATTTAATATTGTTGGGTACATAAACGAGATCGAACTAAATAACTTGAATGTGGTGTTTCGTCAATATGCAACGGAGTTGCATGTTGAGCTCCACTTAATTTGTAGGATTGTTTGTGCATTTTGCCATGCCATGCCTCATTAAACCGGACATGCATCATACTTGTTTGCGCATCGTGCCATGCTTATGTGATGATTGTTTACTATGTTGTTTGCTTTCTTTCCGGTGTACTTCTTGGTAATCCGGTAACGTAGCATTTGTGAGGATCTGTTGGCTACGTCCATTTATCTTCTTCATGGACTCGTTCTTCTTCCTTGCGGGATCCCAGGCAAGATGACCATACCCTTGAAATCACTTCTATCTTTGCTTGCTAGATGCTCGCTCTATTGCTATGCCTATGCTGCGATACCTACCACTTTCTTATCATGTCTCCCATATTGCCATGTCAAACCTCTAACCCACCTTGTCCTAGCAAACCGTTGTTTGGCTATGTTACCGCTTTGCTCAGCCCCTCTTATAGCGTTGCTAGTTGCAGGTGAAGATTGGAGTTTATTCCTTGTTGGGACATGGATTATTGTTGGGATATCACAATATCTCTTATTTAATTAATGCATCTATATACTTGGCAAAGGGTGGAAGGCTCGGCCTTATGCCTGGTGTTTTGTTCCACTCTTGCCGCCCTAGTTTCCGTCATACCGGTGTTATGTTCCTTGATTTTGCGTTCCTTACACGGTTGGGTTATAATGGGAACCCCTTGAAAGTTCGCCTTGAATAAAACTCCTCCAGCAAGGCCCAACCTTGGTTTTACCATTTGCACTAACAACCTACCACCTTCCCTTGGGTTCTGCAGACTCAAGGGTCATCTTTATTTAACCCCCCCGGGCCAGTGCTTCTCTAAGTGTTGGTCTGAAACGGGCAGCCTGCGGGGCCACCTTGGGGAAACTTGAGGGTTGGTTTTACTCGTAGCTTGACCTATTCGGTGTTGCCCTGAGAATGAGATATGTGCAGCTCCTATCGGGATTGTCGCCGCATCGGGCGGCTTTGCTGGTTTCGTTTTACCATTGTCGAGATGTCTTGTAACCGGGATTCTGAGTCTGATCGGGTCTTCCTGGGAGAAGGAATATCCTTCGTTGACCGTGAGAGCTTGTGATGGGCTAAGTTGGGGCACCCCTGCAGGGATATGATCTTTCGAAAGCCGTGCCCGTGGTTATGGGCAGATGGGAATTTTTTAATGTCCGGTTGTAAAAAACTTGAAACTTATCTTAATTAAAATACATCAGCCGTGTGTGTAACCGTGATGGTTTCTTCTCGGCGGAGTCCGGGAAGTGAACACGGTGTTGGAGTTATGCTTGACGTAGGTTGTTCTAGGATCACTTCTTGATCATAGATTCTTGAACGTGCTTTGCCTTCTCTTCTCTCTCTCATTTGCGTATGTTAGCCACCATATATTCTAGTGCTTACTGCAGCTCCACCTCATGCCTTTTCCCTACCTATAAGCTTAAATAGTCTTGATCGCGAGGGTGTGAGATTGCTGAGTCCCCGTGACTCACAGATACATCCAAAACCAGTTTGCAGGTGCCGATGATACCGTGCAGGTGACGCAACCGAGCTCAAAGAGGAGCTCAATGAAGATCTCGTTCATTGTGTTGTTTTGTTTCAGTTGATCAGTACTGGAGCCTAGTTGGGACGATCGGGGATCTGTGTAGCATTTGGGGTAGTCTTCTTTTATTCTGGTTCCGTAGTCGGACCTTGTTTGTATCTGGATGATATAATGCTTAATTCATGTATTGGGTGAAGTGGCGATTGTAAGCCAACTATGTATCTCCTTCCCTTATGTATTACATGGGTTGTGTGAAGATTACCTCATTTGCGACATTGCTTACAATGCGGTTATGCCTCTAAGTCGTGCTTCGACACGTGGGAGATATAGCCGCATCGTGGGCGTTACAGTTGGCGACCTTGTGTAACCCTAGATCCCTCCCATGTCTATATAAACCGGAGGGCTAGGTACGTAGATAGGCTGAATCATAATCATAGCCAGACTAGACTTTTAGGGTTTAGTCATTACGATCTCGTGGTAGATCAACTCTTGTAATACTTATATTCATCAAGATCAATCAAGCAGGATGTAGGGTATTACCTCCATAGAGAGGGCCCGAACCTGGGTAAACATCGTGTCCCTTGTCTCCTGCTACCATCGACCTTAGACACAAAGTTTGGGACCCCCTACTTGAGATCCGCCAGTTTTGACACTGACTTGGTGCTTTCATAGAGAGTTCCATTGTGCCGTCCTCAAAAGGTTTGATGGCCCCTTCAATCGTCAACAACGATGCCGTCCAAGGCGAGACCTTCCTCCCTAGACAGATCTTTGTGTTCTGCGGCTTCGCACTGCGGGCCAACTCGCTTGGCCATCTGGAGCAGATCGATAGCTATGCCCCTGGCCACCAGGTCAAATTTGGGAGCTTGAACTACATTGCGGACATCCGTGGAGACTTGATCTTCGCTGGATTCGAGACCGCGGCAACCACTCCTGGTCACCCCGATAGTTATGACCTAAATCTGTCATCGGACCGCATCCAGGAGATTGCTCCTGTAACCGCTATGGCCTTAGATCCGGAGCATACCGCGCCATCCAAGGACCAGAGGCTCAACCCCACCACGGAGGCCACAAATTCCCTTGCGTTGGAGCCGCACATGGACTTACCCTCACACGATGTCTGTGTCACTAGAACTCCGGACTCTTCTCCGGCAATAAGTTCCGAACCGTGTGAGTTCGCGGACGCTGAACTTGATCGTTTATCGATCACCTAACTCAGTGTCGTAGACATCTTCCGTCACTCACCCTTGGGCGACGTGCTGAATTCATTAAAAAAATCTATCCTTAGCGGGGGCTTCACAGCCGAACTGTATCCAGTTCGAACTAGAAGCTGATGACAGGGAATTTCGCTCCCCACCCACCACCCACTTCATAGCCACTGTCGAAGACTTAACTGACATGCTCGATTATGGCTCCGACGACATCGACGGTATGGACGACGATGCCGGACAAGAAGAGGCCCAGGACCCGCCATTCACCAGACGCTGGATGGCCACTTCCTCGTACGATGTATACATGGTGGATGCACCAAAGGAGAACAGCGATGATGACAAAGAAGATCCAGTTGAGGATAAACCTCATGAGATACAATGGAAATGCCGGCGTTAGCGGCGCCGCTCTAAGTCACGCCGCAGTAAAGATAGCAACACCGGCACAGGAGAAGATAACACCCCGAAAGGTGCCGAAGACAACGAAGACCCCGTTGACGCAGCTACCGAATAGGATGAACGGGAAGATGGGCAGGTTAGCCCTGGTAAATACGCCACACACGAGGACTCGGAGGATAGTAATTATCTTCCGCTCTTCGAGGATGAGGCGAGCCTCGGCACCGAGGATTTCATCATCGTGCCTGAGGCCACTGCAAGGAGCCTGAAAAAGAAGCAGCAGCAGCTTCAAGCTGACCAAGATCTGCTCAATGATAAATGGACTGACGTCCTAGCAGCCGAAGAATACGGCCTCAAGCGCCCGGCCAAAAGCTACCCGAAGCGCAAATTACTACCTTAGTTCGACGACGAGGCTCCGGAACACATACCACCATCACGCAATGCGGCTGACCGACCACCACTTGGCCGGGACAAAGCGGCAACTCAAGCCGAACACCAGCCCGCACCGCCTCATCATAGAGGCAGAGGTAAATCAGCTCATGGTCATACATATGACCTTCAACATGACCTAAACTGTAAAGCAGGACATACCAGATCGATCTACGGATCGCGAGGACGTGCCCTGACACGCGATGACGATCATCTGTTCGGACGTGAAAAACCTAGTCATGCACGGGCTGAAAGCCGCAGACGGACCCCATCAGAGCTACATCATGATACGGCCCAATATAGAGGCGCCGCACACCCTCATTGCTTCACCGACGAAGTCATGGAACATGAATTCCCAGAAGGGTTCAAACCCGTGAATATAGAATCATATGATGGCACCACAGACCCCGCGGTATGGATCGAAGACTTCATTCTCCACATTCATATGGCCCGCGACGATGACCTTCATGCCATTAAATACCTCCCCGTGAAACTCAAAGGACCAGCACGACACTGGTTGAACATCCTGCCCAAAAACTCCATCGGCAACTGGGAGGACATGGAAGAAGCCTTCCTTGATAACTTCCAAGGTACATATGTTCGACCTCCGGACGCCGATGACTTAAGCCATATAGTTCAACAGTCCAGAGAGTCCGCCAGGAAATTCTGGAGTAGGTTCCTAACTAAAAAAGAACCAGATAGTCGACTGTCCGGATGCCGAAGCCCTAGCAGCCTTTAAACACAGCATTCGCGACGAATGGCTCACCTGCCACCTCGGCCAAGAGAATCCAAAATCCATGGCGGCCCTCATGGCACTCATGACCCGGTTTTGCGCGGGCGAAGATAGTTGGCTGGCCCGTAGCAAAAACAATACAGGCAACATCGGCACCCCTAAAGCTAAAAATAGTACCGACAAGTCTCGACGCAACAGGTACAAGCATCGAAATAACAATGACAACACCGAGGATATGACGGTCAATGCTGGATTCAGTGGCTCTAAGTCTGGTCAGCGGAAGAAGCCGTTCAAAAAGAACAATTCGGGCCCATCTAGCCTGGACCGCATACTGGATCGTCCGTGCCAGATTCATGGCACCCCAGACAAACCACCCAATCATACCAACAGAGCTTGTTGGGTTTTTAAACAGGCCGGCAAGTTAAATGCCGAAAACAAGGATCAGGGATCGCAAAGCAAAGACGACAACACGGAGCCCCGGCCGCCGAACATAGGGGGACAGAAAAAGTTTCCCCCTCAGGTCAAAATGGTGAACATGATATACGCTAGCCACATCCCCAAGAGGGAGCGCAAGCGTGCACTCAGGGATGTCTACGCGATAGAGGCAGTCACCCCAAAATTCAATCCATGGTCGTCATGCCCGATCACTTTTGATCGGCGGGACCATCCGACCATTATCCGTCATGGCGGTTCAGCCGCACTGGTCCTGGACCCAATAAATGATGGGTTCCTTCTGACGCGAGTCCTGATGGACGATGGCAGCAACCTCAACTTGCTCTATCAAGATACAGTGCGCAAAATGGGCATTCATCCATCACAGATCAAACCCACAAATACTACCTTCAAAGGAGTCATACCAGGTGTAGAGGCCCGCTATACGGGCTCAAACACACTCGAGGTTGTCTTCGGATCTCCGGACAATTTCCGAAGCGAGGGGTTAATCTTCGACATAGTCCCCTTTCGCAGCGGCTATCACGCACTGCTCGGACGGACCGCATTCGCCCGATTCAACGTAGTGCCACATTATGCTTATCTCAAGCTCAAGATGCTCGGTCCACGTGGCGTCATAACAGTTAATGGAAATACGGAACGCTCCCTCCATACATAAGAGCACACAACTGCCGTAGCATCAGAAGTACAGAGCGGCCTTCTCAAGTAGAACCTTAATTCGGCTGCCGAGCCCACGGACACCGTCAAGAGGGTCTGAACTACCCTGCGGCAGGACAGGTCGGCTCGTCAGGAGCTAGACTAGCAATTCGGCCTTCGTCTTAGTCCTGGTCAAGTAGTGGCATTTGCACCACACGTACATAACTACGCACTCAAAATTCCATGGGCATCGACGAAGGCATAGCTAGTTTGTGATCCACAATACGGCTCAACTGGCACCGGATACACACATACTTTCACTTTTATTCATTTCCTTTTCAGGTTTCAATCCCGCAGGCCCCATCGGATGGCCTGATCACCAGCCCTCTTGAAGGATAAACACACCAAGACAGCGAGAAACGCAGACGTACGGGGGATTTTCAAGGTGGTTTTGTTAACAATCACTCTACCTGTTTTTCAGGACCCACATGCAGCTCTCCCTTGGTTTTTGGCATATTAAATAGCCTGTTGCTTATCGCACTACTTGTATCAATGCGCCTCGACGTATTAATCAAATTACAATGAAAACAGTTCACAGCTGGAGCTTTAAAGCCCCAGCTTATCACCTTTTGCACCCTTTCTGTTTTCTTTCTTTTTTCCTTCTTTTTTCTCTTCTTCTTTCCTGTGGGTAACCCTATCAGGTAGCACCTGTACACTTTGGTATGTTTGATATTTGCCAGGGGCTTCATAGCACCCCACAATACGGCAACAAAAGTCTGAACACTTTTTATAGTATAGTTCAGCACCCCGAATTTAGCACTATATGCATTGGCTCTGAATCATGTCTTTGGTCAATAGTTAGGTTGCCCGGCTCCTGTGCTTGCTACCTTATGTTCTGCTATATCGGCTAAGGTAGTAAAGGGAGAACTACTGCGATTGTGCCTTGGTTTATCCAAAGGACCACCTCAGTAGAGAAAGCCGAAAACTGACTATCATGATGCGGCGAGAGCTGGTCAGTTGTTCGGAGGTTGCAAATCGTTGGAGATTTCTTCCGCATTACGCGAAGGATCGGTACTTCCCAATCAGACGCTTATAGCACTCTAGTTCGAATACTAGGGGTTGTGCCTATGTTTTTATTGTCAAACTCCTATGGCTAAGTGAGGGCGTTCAAGCTGCATAGTCCGATTGCCTGGTTCGTTGCGCTAAACAACTCCTTCAAGGACCATATAATTGGATCAAGATTGTTTAGATTCCATCCCGAACACCTCTGTATTTCCTACGTGGGGGCAGAAGGCGATGACTGGCCAACCCTCAGATTTCATACAACATGGCCACACAGGAGGTAAAATTTAAAACATAACAAGCATTATATTACATAACAGTTTTGTCTCATCATACAAGGCAAAGACAACATGAATGCATTCATTCAAAAATAATGTCTTGCCCACACTGCGTTGCTACAATGCGAGACCCCTCTAGGACATCTGCAAAATAGCGTTCGGGTGTGCGGTGCTCCTTGCCCTCTGGTGGCCCCTTGGTCAGCTCGACGGCGTCCATCTTCGCCCACCACATCTTGCAGCGGGCGAAGGCCATGCGTGCACCTTCAATGCAGGCTGATCGCTTGACGATGTCCAGCCGAGGACTGGCGTTCAGCAGCCGCTTCACGAGTCCGAAGTAGCTGCCGGGCATAACTTCGGCTGGCCACAGCCGGATTATCAAATCCTTCATGGCTAGTTCGGCCACCCTATGCAGCTCCACCAGCTGTTTCAGCTAATCGGTGAAGGGCACGGGATGCTCTGGTGCAAGATACTGTGACCAGAACAATTTGTCCGTGGAGCTCCCTTCTTCGGCTCGAAAGAACTCCGCGGCGTCGGACACACTGCGCGGAAGATCTGCGAAGGCTCCTGGAGAACTCTGAATCCGGGTTAGTAAGAAATACTTCTTCTTCATATATTTGCTTTGCATACTAAACGCCTTACCTGCCGCGATCTTCCTGGCCTCCTGGATCTCCTGGAGGGCACCCTGGGCTTCAACCCGGGCCGCTTCCGCGCTTTGACGAGCCTTGGAGAGTTCAGTCTCTAGAGCCGAAACATCGCCCTCCAGGGTCTCGTACTTCTTCACCATGTCCTGGAGCTCTTGCTGGACCTCGTTCAGCCGGGCCTTCAACTTTTGCGAGTGGCCTGCTCCTGGACAGCTTTCCCCTCGGCTTCGGCCAGGGCCTTCTTCAGGGCCTCGACCTCGGTCATCGCCCCTACACATATAATGACACTACGGTCAGTATACATCATTTACTCTTTCCAAATATATAGCGAGCCATTACATACCTTGCTGGTCTTCCAGCTGCTTCCTCGCCTGGCCAAGCTCTTCTTCGGCCCGCTCTAGTTTCTGCTTTAGTCCAGAGACTTCGGCAGTGTGAGAGGTCGCAGCCAGCAGCGAAGCCTGCTTATTCGAATCAGACACATTTTAGTTAGTTTCTTGTGAAATTTCATTGATCCTCTGTCTGGCTTCTCTTTCCGAACACCACACAGTGTCTCAAGGGCTACTGTCTATATTGGGATTTTCTCGGTTAAATGCCGCTTACCTCAAAACTTATCAACAGGCCGCTCTTGACGGATTGAACCTTCTCAATCGCTGTACCCGTAAGGATACGGTGTTCTTCCACAATGGAAGCGCCTCGTAGTGCTACCAGTAGATTATCCGGTGCCTCCGGTTGGACAGAGGTCACCGCTGGGACAGGCACACCCCCTTCTTTTGAAGGAGGTTGCTCGCCAGATTCCGGAGCCGCATGGGTCTCCAGAATCGTATTTGGCTGGGGGCCGAACTGATCGAGGCCTCCAGTCACCATGGGGATCTGCTCCCCCATGTGTCCGGAAGCCGGGGTCTTGCCTCCCGGTGCCACCACGACGGCCTCCTGAACATCTCCCTGGCCTGGGAAGGTCCTTTGGGACAGTACCTCGTCATCTCCCTTGGCCTTGGGAGAGTGAGCGACTAGCGGTATCTCGTTGGCCATTGCCTTCGAATGCAACGAGCCTCTTGACGAGGATCGTTGGGGGCTGTCATGGGCCGGATTGCAATAACACGATTAACCATATTAATGCCATAGGGTGAAGAGGCCAGATAAATAAATGAGTGTGGGTTCTTAGTACTCACGAGGCTACCAGGGGCTTAGTCTGGAGGCTTTGCTCCGGGCCGCTTTCGACGTCCCATGCGGAGTTATCCACCAGGGGACCTTTCCCCCTCTTGGGCGCTTGCGCCTCCAGATTTGTGGAGGCCGCCCTCTTCTTCCTCCCCCCATCAGGGGAGAATCGCCCTCCTCCTCCTCATCGTCGTCATCTTCGGCGACAGAGGAGCGGGTCTTGTCTTCAGACGTCGTGTCCGAAGCGCCCTTGCGGCGGGGGCCACTCGGGACCCCCTTGTCTTTCCCCATGGCCTTCTTCACCGGCGCCGTATAGGGCACCGGCACCAGCATCTTCGCTAAACGCGGTATGACTGGTTCTTCAGGTAGCGGAGCCAGACACTGGATCCGCTTCGCCCTCTCCATCCAGTCTTGGAGAAGCAATGATAATAAAAGCTTAGATATCATCCTTGAAACAAACAAGTAGAGGATGCGTTGAAAACTTACCTCGCTGGCGGGGTGGTTAATATCGTGCCCGTGGTCCGAATATGTGGCTAGCGGTATCTCGTTGCCCTTGAAAAGAAACTTCCAGGCATCTTCGTGAGTTGTTTAGAAGAGCCTCTCCAAGGTATGGTGCCTCTTCGGATTGAACTCCCAAAGGGGGCATTTTTGGCTTTGGTAGGGGAGGATCCGGCGAACCAGCATCACTTGTATTATGTCGACAAGCTTGACGTCTTTATCCACCATGCTCTGAACGCACGTCTGTAGTGCTATCAGCTCATCTGATGAAGACCAATTCAGGCTCTTCTCAACCTAGTAGGTGAGCCGCATTGGAGCGCCGGAATTCAATTCGGCAGCTACGACCCAGTTGGCGCCGCGGGGCTCAGTGATGTAGAACCACTATTTATGCCATTCCTTGACAATCTCCACGAAAGTGCCTTTTGGCCAGGAGATATTGGTCAGCTTACTCACCATAGCGCCTCCGCACTCCGCGTGCTGGCTATCCACCACCTTAGGCTTCACATTGAAGACTTTGAGCCACAACCCAAAGTGGGGTTGGATGCGGAGGAAGGCCTCACAAACGACGATAAACACCGAGATGTTGAGGAAAGAGTTCGGGGATAGATCATGGAAGTCTATCCCGTAATAGTACATCAGCCCGCGGAAGAAAGGTTGGAGTGGAAACCCTAGTCCGCGGAGGAAATGAGGGAGGAATACCACCCTCTCGTTGGGCTTCGGTGTGGGGACGACTTGCCCCTGGGCTGGAAGACGGTGGGCGATTTCCTTCGCCAAGTACCCGGCCGCCCGATGCTCGGTAATGTCCTTCTCCTTGACGGAGGAGACCATCCACTTGCCTTGACCTCCAGATCCGGACATGGTTGAGTGCTAGCTTGGGTGGGAGGGAGATGAGAACTTGGGCGCTGGAGCTCAAGAGTGGAAGGGCAGAGGAAGAGAGAAGGCATGGGAGAAGAAGGGGGAACCCTTATCCCGTTATAAAGGTAGTGAATATCGAACGCCTCCCCACTCGCCCTAAAACTCGCCTATTCCCAAGGGCTATATAAATGGCACGGTTGGGTTACCCACGCCCACATTGATGAAAATCCCACAATAAGAGGACATGATCTCTGCTTTGACATGACGTGCCAATGGAAACTGCATCTCGAAGCGCGGAACGGCAGACAAAAATGGTTCGATGTAGTGACCGAACAGATGTGATGTCATCTTACAAAAAGTTGTCAGCAGATGGGACTCGTGAAATACTATATTCATTGCGGTTGTGTGTGGTACTTGTGTTGCAGATCTGGACACCTTCGTTTCATCCGAAGACTATCCTGGAGTATTCAGGAAGTAGAACCCACCTTGCAATGCCGAAGACAATCTGTGCACCGAACATATCATCATTGAAGCCTGGTTCAGGGGCTACTGAGGGAGTCCTAGACTAAGGGGTCCTCGGGTGTTCGATCTATTGAATATGGGCCAGACTGATGGGCTGTAAGGATACAAAGACCAAAGACTCCACCCGTGTTCGGATAGGACTCTTCTTGGCGTGGAAGGCAAGCTTGGCGACCAACTATAAAGATTCCTTCCTTTGTAACCGACCTTGTGTAACCCTAGATCCCTCTCGTGTCTATATAAACCGGAGGGCTAGGTCCGTAGATAGGCCGAATCATAATCATAGCCAGACTAGACTTTTAGGGTTTAGTCATTACGATCTCGTGGTAGATCAACTCTTGTAATACTGGTATTCATCAAGATCAATCAAGCATGACGTAGGGTATTACCTCCAAAGAGAGGGCCTGAACCTGGGTAAACATCGTGTCCCTTATCTCCTGTTACCATCGACCTTAGACGCACAGTTCGGGACCCCCTACACGAGATCCACCGGTTTTGACACCGACAAGAGGGTCGGCCAAGGCAGGGCCGCCCGCCCCTCCCCCTATAGTCCGAATTGGACAAGGGAAGGGGGGCGCCCCCCTTTCCTTCTCTTCTCTCCCTCTCCTTCCTTCCCCCTTCCTCCTCCTAGCATGCCTAGGAAAGGGGAGTCCTACTCCTACTAGGAGGAGGACTCATCCTCTCCTGGTGCGCCCCAAGGGCCGACCGGCCTCCCCCTTGCTCCTTTATATACGGGGGCAGGGGGCACCCTAGAACACACAAGTTGATCATTGATCCCATAGCCGTGTGCGGTGCCCTCCTCCACCATAATCCACCTCGGTCATATCATTGTAGTGCTTAGGAGAAGCCCTGCGACGGTAGCTTCATCATCACCGTCATCACGCCGTCGTGCTGACAAAGCTCTCCCTCGACACTCAGCTGGATCGAGAGTTCGTGGGACGTCACCGAGCCAAACGTGTGCAGATCGCGAAGGTGTCGTACTTTTGGTACTAGGATCGGTCGGATCGTGAAGACATACGACATCAATTGCTTTGTCATAACGCTTCCACTTACGGTCTACGAGGGTACGTGGACAACACTCTTCCCCTCTCGTTGCTATCCATCACCATGATAGATCTTGCGTGTGCGTAGGAATTTTTTTGAAATTACTTCGTTCCCCAACGAAAGAAGGCCTCACCCAACCTTGCTTTGAAGGCCAAGGAAAATCCGGAAGAAGAAGAAGAGGAGAAAGAATAGATTTGCCCGAAGACACCAAATATGCTTACCATAAGCACATGGCTCTTACGTCAAGGCAATTTTGGGGCAATAAGAAAAAACCAAGGCCCAACTTCTCCAAGAACAACTCAAGTGTCTCGAAGGGCAAGCAACGTGTGAGAACTTGCTACAATTGTGGTAATGCGAGCCACTTTGTGGTGGATTGCCCCTATGAGAAGAGGGAAGACAATGGTGGCAAGCTTATCCCAAGGACAAGGCCAAGTCCTTCCCAAGCAAGAACAACTTCACCAAGAAAGTGCCGCAACAGGGGTTTGTGGCACAAGAAGAGTACCTCTCCGATGATGATGATGAAGATACAAGTGGTGAAGGAATGGCAATGGCCACCATGGCCATTACCACCTCTTCCCCAATCAAGGTGTCTCTCTTCGATGCCCCCAATGAGAACCTCACTACCATGTGCCTCATGGCCAAAGGTGCTTGTTGAGTCCCTTACATATAATTTACTTTCCGTTCATCAACTTGCACTCATGGACTTTGCAACATTCTTTGATCTTGATATTGTGGCCCTTTTGTGGAGCAAGACTCTTAAAGTAGCCTTTGTGGGGCATGTTGATAATGGTCTCTATGTGGTTACTTTTCAGAGTGACCCGCTAAGATGTGATGTGCCTAATGGCGAAAGTTGATGTGGGATGGATTTGGTATCGCCAACTAGCCCATGTCAATATGAGATCTTTGCAAAGTCTCCTCAAAGGGGATCATGTCGTGGACTAACAAATGTGAGTTTTGCCAAAGGTCATGCTTGCAGTGCTTGTATTCAAGGAAAGCTACATGAAACGGCTCACTGACCCACAACTATCATCTACTTGAAGAGGCCCTTGGAGCTCCTTCACATGCATCTCTTTGGCCCTCCATCCTTTGATAGTCTTGGGGGAAGAAAATATTGCTTGGTGATTGTGGATGTTTACTCAAGATATACATGGGTATACTTCTTCAAGAGGAAGAGTGAGACCCAACAAGCCGTCATCCACTGTCCCAATGAAGCTCAACGTCAACATGAAGCAAACATATTGATGATTAGAAGTGACAATGGCTCCGAGTTCAAGAACTACACCCTGGATGAGTTTCTTAGTGATGAGGGGATCAAGCATCAATATGTCGCCCCTTATACCCCTCAGCAAAATGGTGTTGCGTAGAGGAAGAACCGAACATTGACGGATGCAGAAAGGACCATGATGGCAGAATTCAAATCTCCATACAACTTTTGGGCCAAAGCCATCAACACCACATGTTATGCATCCAATCGGCTCTATCTCCGCAAAGGCTTGAACAAGACTCTGTACGAGATACTTACAGGTAACAAGCCCAACCTCAAGTATTTTCAGGTGTTCGGGTGTAACTGTTTCATTCTCAAGAAAGGTGTTCATTTGTCTAAATTTGAACCTAGAGCTCAAGAGGGCATATATTGTTGGTTATGCTACAAACTCTCATGCTTACCATGTTCTCAACAAGTCCAATGAACTCATTGATGAGACATGTAATGTGGAGTTTGATGAAGATAATGGCTCCCGAGTGGAGCAAAGTGGTCTTTGTGATGTAGGTGATCAAATTCCTCCTCAAGCCATAAGAAGAAGGGGGATTGGTCAAATACTCCCCATTGAGGAACCCCTTGTGGCTGAAGGAGAAGGATAATGCTCTACTCGAGTGGAGCCATCAGCGATGCTAGACCCACACGCTTCCGAAGAACAAAGTGAAGGCCCTCAACCTAATGAACAAGATCAAGGGAAAGATCAACCTCATGAAGATGGTGGTGCACCAAATGATGCCCAAGATCAAGTTCACGGCTCCGAGCAAGCTCAATATCAAGCACAAGCTGAAGATCAAGAGCAAGCTCAAGATGGTGATGAAGATGATCAAGATGAATCCTCTCAAATGCCTATTAAGGAACTTTTGGAGCATCGTGCCACCAAGGTGGCTTCCAAGCTCGAGCGTCAACAACATGTCATGGAGAATGTTCTTGGGAGCTTGAGGAAAGGGGTAACTACTCGTCAACAATTATCAAACTTTTGTGATCATCACACGTTTATTTCGTGTGTTGAACCCTAAAGGGTACATGAGGCGCTCAATGATGCGGATTGGCTTGAGGCCATGCATGACGAACTCAACAACTTCGAGCGCAACAAAGTTTGGGAGTTAGTTCCAAGGCCAACGGAGGACCACAATGTCATTGGAACCAAATGGATCTTCAAGAATAAGTAAGATGCGAATGGTGTGGTTGTTCAAAACAAGCCAAGATTGATGGCACAAGGTTACTCCCAAGTCAAGGGTATCGACTATGGTGAAACCTTTGCCCCGTTGCTCGTCTTGAATGTATACGCATGTTTCTTGCATATGCATCTCATGATGATTTTAAATTGCAACAAATGGATGTGAAGAGTGCATTTCTTAACCCTCGGGAATCGAAGATACCAAGCTCCCCAATCCTGTATACAAACTCAACAAGTCACTCTATGGCCTTAAACAAGCCACATGTGTGTGGTATGAGCATCTTACCGAGTTGTTGCAAGATCATGGGTTTGAAATCGGGAAAATCGATCCCACTCTTTTTACTAAGAGGGTCAAATGGGATTTGTTCATATGTCAACTATATGTCGATGATATTATTTTTGGTTCTCCTAACAAATCTTTCAATGATGAGTTTGCCACACTAATGACCGAGAAGTTCGAGATATTTATGATGGGAGAGTTGAAGTTCTTTCTTGGGTTCAAAGTCAAACAAAGAAGAGAAGGAACCTTCATCAATCAAGCCAAATATACCCAATGCATCTTCAAGAGATTCAAGCTAGATCATGTCAAGTCGGTCAAGTTTCCTATGCCCACCAAATGCAAGCTCGACAATGATCCCAATGGTAAAGCGGTGGATCAAAAGGTATATCGCTCCATGATTGGATCCTTGCTTTACCTTTGTGCATCTAGACTGGATATTATGTTGAGTGTGGGAATGTGTGCAAGGTTCCAAGCCGCACCTAAGGAAAGCCACTATGTGGCGGTCAAGCGAATCATTCAATATTTGGCTCATACCCCAAACTTTGGCCTATGGCACCCCAAAGGAGCAAGCTTTGATCTCATGGGTTATTCGGACTCGGATTGGGCGGGAGATGTTGTGGATAGGAAGTCAACTTCCGGAGGGTGCCAATTCCTTGGTCACTCTTTGGTGAGTTGGTCTTCGAAGAAGAAAAATCGTGTGTCTCTCTCATTCACCGAGGCCGAGTGTGTAGCCGTTCCAAGTTGTTGTGCACAGTTGCTATGGATGAGGCAAACTTTAAAGGATTGCAGTGTCACTTGTGACAAAGTGCCTCTTCTATGTGACAATGAAAGTGCAATCAAGATCTCCCGCAACCCGGTGCTACATAGCAAGACGAAGCACATTGAGATTCACCCTCATTTGATCCAGGACATATCAAGCGTGGGGAGATTGAGATTATCCACGTCAACACTCAAGAGCAATTAGCGGATATTTTCATGAAACCTTTGGATGAAGCAAGATTTTGCGAGTTAAGGCATGAGCTAAATATCATTGATTCGAGCAATGTGGCTTGAATCTAGGCACACCCCACCACATTCACCATGTTATCTTGATCTAGGTGTAGGCATGGATATAGGGGGAGTGTTGTTCTCTTGATGAACTCTCCCTCCCCCTATTATGCATAAATAGATCAAGTCTTTCACATTAGCCATTTTGATGGCACTTGTGATTCAAAGATGAGTTTTGGTCATGGGCCCAAGGTTAAAATCTTCGTGGTGCCATACCAATCAACTTAAACATAGGTGGATCCGGCCATCGCCCATCTTCTCCGTGAAAAGGGTTGGTGTTCATTTGACCTTATTTGATCTTCTAGTTTCCTTAGGTCCTAGGTGTTTGCAACCTCCAAGTGTTGGCCTTTCTTGTTTGTTTCTTGCAATCTTGGAGCTTAGTTCACCATACTATAGTGCCTTGTCTCCATCCCAAGCCTTCTCATCCAATAACCATCTATCTCCAATTTCACACAAGTTGATTTTGGCATAGATGACTGTGACCGGCTGGTACAACAGGTTGTCCGGGCGGTTCAGCCGCTCGGCCACTCAGCTGTATTGTCCCAGCGGTACTGATGTCTACTACACAACCTTATTCTTGTAGACGTTGTTGGGCCTCGAAGTGAAGAGGTTTGTAGGACAGTAGCAAATTTCCCTCAAGTGGATGACCTAAGGTTTATCAATCCGTAGGAGGCGTAGGATGAAGATGGTCTCTCTCAAGCAACCCTGCAACCAAATAACAAAGAGTCTCTTGTGTCCCCAACACACCCAATACAATGGTAAATTGTATAGGTGCACTAGTTCGGCGAAGAGATGGTGATACAAGTGGTATATGGATAGTAGATATAGGTTTTTGTAATCTGAAAATATAAAAACAGCAAGGTAACTAACGATAAAAGTGAGCGTAAACAGTATTGCGATGCGATGAAACAAGGCCTAGGGTTCATACTTTCACCAGTGCAAGTCCTCTCAACAATAATAACATAATTGGATCACATAACTATCCCTCAACATGCAATAAAGAGTCACTCCAAAGTCACTAATAGCGGAGAACAAACGAAGAGATTATGGTAGGGTACAAAACCAAATCAAAGTTATTCTTTCCAATCAATCCGTTGGACTATTCCTATAAGTGTCACAAACAGCCCTAGAGTTCGTACTAGAATAACACCTTAAGACACAAATCAACCAAAACCCTAATGTCACCTAGATACTCCAATGTCACCTCAAGTATCTGTGGGTATGATTATACGATATGCATCACACAATCTCAGATTCATCTATTCAACCAACACATAGAACCTCAAAGAGTGCCCCAAAGTTTCTACCGGAGAATCACGACGAAAACGTGTGCCAACCCGTATGCATAGGTTCATGGGCGGAACCCGCAAGTTGATCACCAAAACATACATCAAGTGAATCACGTGATATCCCATTGTCACCACAGATACGCACGGTAAGACATACATCAAGTGTTCTCAAATCATTAATGACTAAATCCGATAAGAAAACTTCAAAGAGAAAACTCAATCCATTACAAGAGAGTAGAGGGGGAGAAGAAACATAAGATCCAACTATTGTTGGGGAACGAAGCATAATTTTAAAATTTTCTATGCATCACCAAGATCAATCTATGGAGTCATCTAGAAACGAGGGAGAGGGGAGTGCATCTACATACCCTTGTAGATCACGAGCGGAAGCGTTCAAGAGAACGGGGTTGATGGAGTCGTACTCGTCGTGATCCAAATCACCGATGACCGAGCGCCGAACGGACGACCCCTCCGCGTTCAACACACGTACGGTTGGGAAGACGTCTCCTCCTTCTTGATCCAGCAAGGGGAAGGAGAGGTTGATGGAGATCCAGCAGCACGATGGCGTGGTGGTGGAAGCAGCGGTGATCTCGGCAGGGCTTCGCCAAGCTCCAACGAGAGGGAGAGGTGTTACGTGGGGAGAGGGAGGCGCCAGGGACTTGGGTGCGACTGCCCTCCCTCCCCCCACTATATATAGGGCCCCTAGGGGGGCGCCGGCCCTAGGAGATCCCATCTCCAAGGGGGGGCGGCGGCCATGGGGGGACTTGCCCCCCAAGTCAGGTGGGGCGCCCCCACCCCTAGGGTTTCCAACCCTAGGCGCAGGGGGAGGCTCATGGGGGGCGCACCAGCCCACCAGGGGCTGGTTCCCCTCCCACTTTAGCCCATGGGGCCCTTCGTGATAGGTGGCCCCACCCGGTGGACCCCCAGGACCCTTCCGGTGGTCTCGGTACAATACCGATGACCCTCGAAACTTTCTCGGTGGCCGAAACTGGACTTCCTATATACAATTCTTCACCTCCGGACCATTCCGGAACTCCTCATGATGTCCGGGATCTCATCCGGGACTCCGAACAACTTTCGGGTTACCGCATACTAATATCTCTACAACCCTAGCGTCACCGAACCTTAAGTGTGTAGACCCTACAGGTTCGGGAGACACGCAGACATGACCGAGATGACTCTCCGGTCAATAACCAACAACGGGATCTGGATACCCATGTTGGCTCCCACATGCTCCTCGATGATCTCATCAGATGAACCACGATGTCGAGGATTCAAGTAATCCCGTATACAATTCCCTTTGTCAATCGATACGTTACTTGCCCGAGATTCGATCGTCGGTATCCCAATACCTCGTTCAATCTCGTTATCGGCAAGTCACTTTACTCGTACTGTAATGCATGATCCCGTGACCAAACACTTGGTCACACTGAGCTCATTATGATGATGCATTACCGAGTGGGCCCAGAGATACCTCTCCGTCATACGGAGTGACAAATCCTAGTCTCGATCCGTGTCAACCCAACAGATGCTTTCGGGGATACCTGTAGTATACCTTTATAGTCACCCAGTTACGTTGTGACGTTTGGTACACCCAAAGCACTCCTACGGCATCCGGGAGTTACACGATCTCATGGGCTAAGGAAATGATACTTGAAATTGGAAAAGCTCTAGCAAACGAACTACACGATCTTGTGCTATGCTTAGGATTCGATCTTGTCCATCACATCATCTCCTAATGATATGATCCTGTTATCAATGACATGCAATGTCCATAGTCAGGAAACCATGACTATCTGTTGTTCAACGAGCTAGTTAACTAGAGGCTCACTAGGGACATGTTATGGTCTATGTATTCACACATGCATTATGATTTCCGGACAACACAATTATAGCATGAATAATAGACAATTATCATGAACAAGGAAATATAATAATAATCATTTTATTATTGCCTCTAAGGCATATTTCCAACAGTCTCCCACTTGCACTAGAGTCAATAATCTAGTTACATTGTGATGAATCGAACACCCATAGAGTCCTGGTGTTGATCATGTTTTGCTCGCGGAAGAGGTTTAGTCAATGGATCTGCGACATTCAAATCCGTATGTACTTTGCAAATATCTATGTCTCCATCTTGAACATTTTCACGAATGGAGTTGAAGCGACGCTTGATGTGCCTGGTCTTCTTGTGAAACCTGGGCTCCTTGGCAAGGGCAATAGCTCCAGTGTTGTCACAGAAGAGAGTGATCGGCCCCGACGCATTGGGTATGACTCCTAGGTCGGTGATGAACTCCTTCATCCAGATTGCTTCATGCGCTGCCTTCGAGGCTGCCATGTACTCCGCTTAGATCCCGCCACAACGCTTTGCTTGCAACTGCACCAGCTTACTGCCCCACCATTCAAAATATACACGTATCCGGTTTGTGACTTAGAGTCATCCAGATCTGTGTTGAAGCTAGCGTCGACGTAACCCTTTACGACGAGCTCCTCATCACCTCCATATACGAGAAACATATCCTTAGTCCTTTTCAGGTACTTCAGGATGTTCTTGACCATTGTCCAGTGTTCCATGCCGGGATTACTTTGGTATCTTCCTACCAAACTCACGGCAAGGTTTACATCAGGTCTGGTACACAACATGGCCTACATGATAGACCCTATGGCTGAGGCATAGGGGACAACACTCGTCTTTTCTCTATCTTCTGCCGTGGTCAGACATTGAGCTGAGCTCAATTTCACACCTTGCAACACAGGCAAGAACCCCTTCTTGGACTGATCCATATTGAACTTCTTCAATATCTTATCAAGGTATCTGCTTTGTGAAAGACCTATGAGGCGTCTCGATCTATCTCTATAGATCTTGATGCCTAATATGTAAGCAGCTTCTCCAAGGTCCTTCATTGAAAAACACTTATTCAAGTAGGCCTTAATACTGTCCAAAAGTTCTATATCATTTCCCACCAAAAGTATGTCATCCACATATAATATGAGAAATGCTACAGAACTCCCACTCACTTTCTTGTAAACGTAGGCTTCTCCATAAGTCTGCATAAACCCAAACGCTTTGATCATTTCATTAAAGCGAATGTTCCAACTCCGAGATGCTTGCACCAGCCCATAGATGGAGCGCTGGAGCTTGCATACCTTGTTAGCATTCTTAGGATCGACAAAACCTTCCGGCTGCATCATATACAATTCTTCCTTAAGAAAGCCGTTAAGGAATGCCGTTTTGACGTCCATTTGCCATATCTCATAATCATAGTATGCGGCAATTGCTAACATGATTCGGACGAATTTCAGCTTCGCTACGGGTGAGAAGGTCTCATCGTAGTCAACCCCTTGAACTTGTCGATAACCCTTAGAGACAAGTCGAGCCTTATAGATGGTAACATTACCATCCGCGTCCATCTTCTTCTTAAAGATCCATTTATTCTCTATCGCTCGCCGATCATCGGGCAAGTCTGTCAAAGTCCATACTCTGTTTTCATACATGGTTCCTATCTCGGATTGCATGGCTTCAAGTCATTTGTTGGAATCTGGGCCCGCCATTGCTTCTTCATAGCTCGAAGGTTCACCGTTGTCTAACAACATGATTTCCAGGACAGGATTGCCATACCATTCTGGTGTGGAACGTGTCCTTGTGGACCTTCGAAGTTCAGTAGCAACTTGATCCGAAGTACCTTGATCATCATCATTAACTTCCTCTCTAGTCGGTGCAGGCACCACAGGAACATCTTCCTGAGCTACGCTACTTTCCGGTTCAAGAGGCAGTACTTCATCGAGTTCTACTTTCCTCCCACTTACTTCTCTCGAGAGAAACTCTTTCTCCAGAAAGGACCCGTTCTTGGCAACAAAGATCTTGCCTTCGGATCTGAGGTAGAAGGTATACCCAATGGTTTCCTTAGGGTATCCTATGAAGACGCATTTTTCCGACTTGGGTTCGAGCTTTTCAGGTTGAAGTTTCTTGACATAAGTATCGCATCCCCAAACTTTTAGAAACGATAGCTTAGGTTTCTTCCCAAACCATAATTCATACGGTGTCGTCTCAACGGATTTAGATGGTGCCCTATTTAAAGTGAATATAGCTGTCTCTAGAGCGTATCCCCAAAATGATAGCGGTAAATCAGTGAGTGACATCATAGATCGCACCATATCCAATAGAGTGCGATTACGACGTTCGGACACACAGTTACGCTGAGGTGTTCTAGGCGGCGTGAGTTGTGAAACGATTCCACATTTCCTTAAGTGCGTACCAAATTCGTGACTTAAATATTCTCCCCCACGATCTGATCGTAAGAATTTTATCTTTTGGTCATGTTGATTCTCTACCTCATTCTAAAATTCCTTGAACTTTTCAAAGGTCTCAGACTTGTGTTTCATCAAATAGACATACCCATATCTACTTAAGTCATCAGTGAGAGTGAGAACATAACGATAGCCACCGCGAGCCTCAACGCTCATTGGACCGCACACATCAGTATGTATAATTTCCAATAAGTTGGTTGCTCGATCCATTGTTCCAGAGAACGGAGTCTTGGTCATTTTACCCATGAGGCATGGTTCGCACGTGTCAAATGATTCGAAATCAAGAGACTCCAAAACTCCATCTATATGGAGCTTCTTCATGCGTTTGACACCGATGTGACCAAGGTGGCAGTGCCACAGATATGTGGGACTATCATTATCAATCTTACATCTTTTGGTATTCACACTATGAATATGTGTAACATCACGTTCGAGATTAATTAAGAACAAACCATTGACCAGCGGGGCATGACCATAAAACATATCTCTCATATAAATAGAACAACCATTATTCTCGGATTTAAATGAGTAGTCATCTCGTATTAAACGAGATCCAGATACAATGTTCATGCTCAAAGCTGGCACTAAATAACAATTATTGAGGTTTAAAACTAATCCCGTAGGTAAATGTAGAGGTAGCGTGCCGACGGCGATCACATCGACCTTGGAACCATTTCCGACGCGCATCGTCACCTCGTCCTTCGCCAGTCTCCGCTTATTCCGCAGCTCCTGTTTTGAGTTACAAATATGAGCAACCGCACCGGTATCAAATACCCAGGAGCTACTACGGGTACTGGTAAGGTACACATCAATTACATGTATATCACATATACCTTTAGTGTTGTCGGCCTTCTTGTCCGCTAAGTATTTGGGGCAGTTCGGCTTCCAGTGTCCCTTTCCCTTGCAATAAAAGCACTCAGTCTCAGGGTTGGGTCCATTCTTTGTCTTCTTCCCGGCAACTGATTTACCGGCCGCGGCAACTCCCTTGCCGTCCTTCTTGAAGTTCTTGTTACCCTTGCCTTTCTTGAAACTAGTGGTTTTATTGACCATCAACACTTGATGTTCCTTTTTGATTTCCACCTCCGCTGATTTCAGCATTGAAAATACTTCAGGAATAGTTTTCACCATCCCCTGTATATTGTAGTTCATCACAAAGCTCTTGTAGCTAGGTGGGAGCGACTAAAGGATTCTGTCAATGACCGCCTCGTCCAGGAGGTTAATGTCCAGTTGGGACAAGCGGTTGTGCAACCCAGACATTTTGAGTATGTGCTCACTGACAGAACTATTTTCCTCCATCTTACAACTGTAGAACTTGTCGGAGACTTCATATCTCTCGACCCGAGCATGAGCTTGGAAAACCATTTTCAGCTCTTCGAACATCTCATATGCTCCGTGTTGCTCAAAACGCTTTTGGAGCCCCGGTTCTAAGCTGTAAAGCATGCCCCACTGAACGAGGGAGTAATCATCAGCACGCGACTGCCAAGCGCTCATAACGTCTTGGTTCTCTAGGATGGGTGCTACACCTAGCGGTGCTTCTAGGACATATGCTTTCTTGGCAGCTATGAGGATGATCCTCAGGTTCCGGACCCAATCCGTATAGTTGCTGCCATCATCTTTCAGCTTGGTTTTCTCTAGGAACGCGTCGAAGTTGAGGTTGACATGAGCGTTGGCCATTTGATCTACAAGACATTTTGCAAAGGTTTTTAGACTAAGTTCATGATAATTAAGTTCATCTAATCAAATTATTTAATGAACTCCCACTCAGACAGACATCCCTCTAGTCATCTAAGTGATACATGATCCGAGTCAACTAGGCCGTGTCCGATCATCACGTGAGACGGACTAGTCATCATCGGTGAACAGCTTCATGTTGATCGTATCTTCTATACGACTCATGTTCGACCTTTCGGTCTTCCGTGTTCCGAGGCCATGTCTGTACATGCTAGGCTCGTCAAGTCAACCTAAGTGTATTGCGTGTGTAAATCTGGCTTACACCCGTTGTATTCGAACGTTAGAATCTATCACACCCGATCATCACGTGGTGCTTCGAAACAACGAACCTTCGCAATGGTGCACAGTTAGGGGGAACACTTTCTTGAAATTATTGTGAGGGATCATCTTATTTAAGCTACCGTCGTTCTAAGAAAATAAGATGTAAAACATGATAAACATCACATGCAATCAAATAGTGACATGATATGGCCAATATCATTTTGCTCCTTTTGATCTCCATCTTCGGGGCGCCATGATCATCATCGTCACCGGCATGACACCATGATCTCCATCATCGCGTCTTCATGAAGTTGTCTTGTCATCCATTACTTCTACTACTATGGCTAAAGGTTTAGCAATAAAGTAAAGTAATTACATGACATTTATGTTGACACGCAGGACAGAAATAAATTAAGACAACTCCTATGGCTCCTGCCGGTTGTCATACACATCGACATGCAAGTCGTGATTCCTATTACAAGAACATGATCAATCCCATACATCACATATATCATTCATCACATCCTTTTGGCCATATCACATCACACGACACATGCTGCAAAAACAAGTTAGACGTCCTCTAATTGTTGTTGCAAATTTTTTACGTGGCTGCTATAGGTTTCTTAGCAAGAACGTTTCTTACCTACGCAAAAACCACAACGTGATATGCCAATTTCTATTTACCCTTCATAAGGACCCTTTTCATCGAATCCGATCCGAATAAAGTGGGAGAGACAGACACCCGCTAGCCACATTATGCAACTAGTGCATGTCAGTCGGTGGAACCTGTCTCACGTAAGCGTACGTGTAAGGTCGGTCCGGGCCGCTTCATCCCACGATGCCGCCGAATCAAGATAATACTAGTAACGGCAAGTAAATTGACAAAATCAACACCCACAACATCTTGTGTTCTACTCGTGCATAGAAACTACGCATAGACCTAGCTCATGATGCCACTGTTGGGGAACGAAGCAGAATTTTAAAATTTTCTACGCATCACCAAGATCAATCTATGGAGTCATCTAGCAATGAGGGAGAGGGGAGTGCATCTACATACCCTTGTAGATCGCGAGCAGAAGCGTTCAAGAGAACGAGGTTGATGGAGTCGTACTCGTCGTGATCCAAATCACCGATGACCGAGCGCCGAATGGACGGCACCTCCGCGTTCAACACATGTACGGTTGGGAAGACGTCTCCTCCTTCTTGATCCATCAAGGGGAAGGAGAGGTTGATGGAGATCTAGCAGCACGACGGCGTGGTGGTGGAAGCAGCGGTGATCTCGGCAGGGCTTCGCCAAGCTCCAATGAGAGGGAGAGGTGTTACGAGGGGAGAGGGAGGCGCCAGGGACTTGGGTGCGACTGCCCTCCCTCCCCCGACTATATATAGGGCCCTTAGGGGGCAGCCCTAGGAGATCCCATCTCCAAGGGGGGGCGGCCAAGGGGAGACTTGCCCCCCAAGTCAGGTCGGGCGCCCCCCACCCGTAGGGTTTCCAACCCTAGGCGCAGGAGGGGGCCCATGGGGGGCGCACCAGCCCACCAGGGGCTGGTTCCCCTCCCACTTCAGCCCATGGGGCCCTCCGTGATAGGTGGCCCCACCAGGTGGACCCCCGGGACCCTTCCGGTGGTCCCGGTACAATACTGGTGACCCCCGAAACTTTCCTGGTGGCCGAAACTGGACTTCCTATATACAATTCTTCACCTCCGGACCATTCCGGAACTCCTCATGACATCCGGGATCTCATCCGGGACTCCGAACAACTTTCGGATTACCGCATACTAATATCTCTACAACCCTAGCGTCACAGAACCTTAAGTGTGTAGACCCTACGGGTTCCAGAGACACGCAGACATGACCGAGACGACTCTCCGGTCAATAACCAACAGCGGGATCTAGATACCCATGTTGGCTCCCACATGCTCCTCGATGATCTCATCGGATGAACCACGATGTCGAGGATTCAAGTAATCCCGTATACAATTCCCTTTGTCAATCGGTACGTTACTTGCCCGAGATTCAATCGTCGGTATCCCAATACCTTGTTCAATCTCGTTTCCGGCAAGTCACTTTACTCGTACCGTAATGCATGATCCCGTGATCAAACACTTGGTCACATTGAGCTCATTATGATGATGCATTACCGAGTGGGCCCAGAGATACCTCTCCGTCATATGGAGTGACAAATCCCAGTCTCGATCCGTGTCAACCCAATAGATCCTTTTGGGGATACCTGTAGTATACCTTTATAGTCACCTAGTTACGTTGTGACGTTTGGTACACCCAAAGCACTCCTATGGTATCCGGGAGTTACACGATCTCATGGTCTAAGGAAATGATACTTGACATTGGAAAAGCTCTAGCAAACGAACTACACGATCTTGTGCTATGCTTAGGATTGGGTCTTGTCCATCACATCATTCTCCTAATGATGTGATCCCGTTATCAATGACATCCAATGTCCATAGTCAGGAAACCATGACTATCTATTGATCAACGAGCTAGTTAACTAGAGGCTCACTAGGGACATGTTATGGTCTATGTATTCACACATGCATTATGATTTCCGGATAACACAATTATAGCATGAATAATAGACAATTATCATGAACAAGGAAATATAATAATAATCATTTTATTATTGCCTCTAGGGCATATTTCCAACAACTATAATAGCAAAGCTCACGATACATCAAGATCGTGCCAAATCAAGAACACGAGAGAGAGAGAGAGATCAAACACATAGCTACTGCTACATACCCTCAACCCCGAGGGAGAACTACTCCCTCCTCATCATGGAGAGCACTGGGATGATGAAGATAGCCACCGGAGAGGAATTCCCCCCGTCGGCAGGGTGCCGGAATGGGTCTAGATTGGTTTTAGGTGGCTACGGAGGCTTCTAGCGGCGGAACTCCCGATCTATTGTGTCCCCCGATCGTTTTAGGGTATATGGGTATATATAGGAGGAAGAAGTACGTCAGGGGAGCCACGAGGGGTCCACGACGGTGGAGGGCGCACCCTAGGGGGGTGGGCGCGCCCCCCTGCCTCGGGCTCCCTCGTTTCTTTCATGACGTGCACTCCAAGTCTATCGGGTAGCTTTCCTTCCAAAAATAACTTCTCCGGAAGGTTTCATTCCGTTTCGACTCCGTTTGATATTCCTTTTCTGCGAAACACTGAAACAAGGGAAAAACAGAAACTGTCACTCGGCTCTAGGTTAATAGGTTAGTCCCAAAAATCATATAAAATAGCATATAAATGCATATAAAACATCCAAGGTTGATAATATAATAGCATGGAACAATCAAAAATTAGAGATACGTTGGAGACGTATCAGCATCCCCAAGCTTAATTCCTGCTCGTCCTCGAGTAGGTAAATGATAAAAACAGAATTTTTGATGTGGAATGCTACCTAACATATTTATCCATGTAGTTCTCTTTATTGTGGCAAGAATATTCAGATCCATAAGATTCAAGACAAAAGTTTGATATTGACATAGAAATAATAATACTTCAAGCATACTAACTAAGCAATTATGTCTTCTCAAAATAACATGGCCAAACAAAGTTATCCCTACAAAATCATATAGTCTGGCTATGCTCTATCTTCACCACACAAAATATTTAAATCATGCACAACCCCGATGACAAGCCAAGCAATTGTTTCATACTTTTGATGTTGTCAAACTTTTTCAATCTTCACGCAATACATGAGCGTGAGCCATGGACATAGCACTATAGGTGGAATAGAATGGTGGTTGTGGAGAATACAAAAAGGGAGAAGATAGTCTCACATCAACTAGGAGTATCAACGAGCTATGGAGATTCCCATTAATAGATATCAATGTGAGTGAGTAGGGATTGCCATGCAACGGATGCACTAGAGCTATAAGTGTATGAAAGCTCAACAAAAGAAACTAGTGGGTGTGCATCCAACTTGCTTGCTCACGAAGGCCTAAGGCATTTTGAGGAAGCCCATCATTGGAATATACAAGGAAAGTTCTATAATGTAAAATTCCCACTAGTATATGAAAGTGACAACATAGGAGACTCTCTATCATGAAGATCATGGTGCTACTTTGAAGCACAAGTGTGGTAAAAGGATAGTAGCATTGCCCCTTCTCTCTTTTTCTCTCATTTTTTTATTTTTTTATTTGGGGCTTTTCTCTTTTTTTATGGCCTCTTTTTTTCTCTTCTTTTTTTTCGTCTGGAGTCCCATCCCGACTTATGGGGGAATCATAGTCTCCATCATCCTTTCCTCACTGGGACAATGCTCTAATAATGATGATCATCACACTTTTATTTACTTACAACTCATGAACTACAACTCGATACTTAGAACAAGATATGACTCTATATGAATGCCTCCGGCGGTGTACCGGGATGTGCAATGATGCATGAGTGACATGTATGAAAGAATTATGAACGGTGGCTTTGCCACAAATACAATGTCAACTGCATGATCATGCATAGCAATATGACAATGATGGAGCGTGTCATAATAAACGGAGCGGTGGAGAGTTGCATGGCAATATATCTCGGAATGGCTATGGAAATGTCATAATAGGTAGATATGGTGGCTGTTTTGAGGAAGGTATATGGTGGGTTTATGGTACTGGCGAAAGTTGCGCGGTACTAGAGAGGCTAGAAATGGTGGAAGGGTGAGAGTGCGTATAATCCATGGACTCAACATTAGTCATAAAGAACTCACATACTTATTGCAAAAATCTATTAGTTATCGAAACAAAGTACTACGTGCATGCTCCTAGGGGGATATGTTGGTAGGAAAAGACCATCGCTCGTCCCCGACCGCCACTCATAAGGAAGACAATCAACAAATACATCATGCTCCGACTTCATCACATAACGGCTCACCATACGTGCATGCTACGGGAATCACAAACTTAACACAAGTATCGATCAAATTCACGACTACTCACTAGCATGACCCTAATATTACCATCATCATATCTCAAAACAATCATCAAGTATCAAACTTCTCATAGTATTCAATGCACTTTATATGAAAGTTTTTATTATATCACACTTGGATGCCCATCATATTAGGACTAAATTCATAACCAAAGCAAACTACCATGCTGTTCTAAAGACTCTCAAAATGATATAAGTGAAGCATGAGAGTTCATTAATTTCTATAAAATAAAACCACCACCGTGCTCTAAAAAGATATAAGTGAAGCACTAGAGCAAACGACAAACTACTCTGAAAGATATAAGTGAAGATCAATGAGTAGTCGAATAATTATGCAAATATGTGAAGACTCTCTAACATTTAAGAATTTCAGATCTTGGTACTTTATTTAAACATCAAGCAAAACAAAATAAAATAAATTGACACTCCAAGCAAAACACATGTCATGTGGTGAATAAAAATATAGCTCCAAGTAAAGTTACCGATGAACGAAGACGAAAGAGGGGATGCCTTCCGGGGCATCCCCAAGCTTAGGCTTTTGGTTGTCCTTGAATATTACCTTGGGGTGCCTTGGGAATACCCAAGATTAGGCCCTTGCCTCTCCTTATTCCATAGTCCATCGAATCTTTACCCAAAACTTGAAAACTTCACAACACAAAACTTAAAGTAGAAAATCTCGTGAGCTCCATTAGCGAAAGAAAACAAAACACCACTTCAAGGTACTGTAATGAACTCATTCTTTATTTATATTGGTGTTATACCTACTTTATTCCAACTTATCTATGGTTTATAAACTATTTTACTAGCCATAGATTCATCAAAATAAGCAAACAACACACGAAAAACAGAATCTATCAAAAACAGAATAGTCTGTGGTAATCTGTAGCTAACGCAAGATCTGGAACCCCAAAAATTCTAAAATAAATTTCTGGACGCGAGTAATTTATCTATTAATCATCTCCAAAAATAATTAACTAAATATAACTCTCCAATAAAAAATGGCAGCTAATCTCGTGAGCGCTAAAGTTTCTGTTTTTTACAGCATGATCGCAAAGACTTTCCCCAAGTCTTCCCAAAGGTTCTACTTGGAACAAACACTAATTAAAACATAAAACCACATATATCCAGAGGCTAGATGAATTATTTATTACTAAACAGGAACAAAAATCAAGGAACAAAAATTAAATTGGGTTGCTACCCAATAAGCGCTATCGTTTAATGCCCCTAGCTAGGCATGATGATTTCAATGGTGCTCACATAAAAGATAAGAATTGTAACATAAAGAGAGCATCATGGAGAATATGACTAGCACATTTAAGTCTAACCCACTTCCTATGAATATGTATTTTGTGAGCAAACAATTTGTGGGAACAATAATCAACTAGCATAGGAAGGCAAAACAAGCATAACTTCAAGATTTTAAGCACATAGAGAGGAAACTTGATATTATTGCAATTCCTACAAGCATATATTCCTCCCTCATAATAATTTTCAGTATCATCATGAATGAATTCAACAATATAACTAGCACCTAAAGCATTCTTTTCATGATCTACAAGCATAGAAATTTTATTACTCTCCACATAAGCAAAATTCTTCTCATTCGGAATAGTGGGAGTATCATAAGAAACTCGATTACTATAAATTGTTTCCACATTAAAAGAGTAATGTTCAGAAAAGGGGTAACCATAATCATGACAAGTTTTATGAATATAATCACTACTTTTTATATCATATGTATCATCAAAATAATCATCATAAGTAGGAGGCATGCTATCATCATTATAAATTTGCATATCAAAACTTGGGAGACTAAAAATATCATCTTCATTAAACGGGGCCTCCCCAAGATTGGGACAAACATTAATTGCAGAAAATATATTCTCAAAAACATCATCTTCATCAAAGATAGCATCCCCAAGCTTGGGCCTTTTCATATCATAAGAATAATCACTCTCATCATTAATAGTATGGATAGCACCAATAGTATAGCAATTATCATATTCTTCCAAGCAAGCGCCAAAAAGATTTTCAAGATCATAAGAAGTATCATTGTCTTCCACAATTATATTTTCATGAGGCACAATAGTAATAGGAGCAGCATTATTTGGGGGGCATATCTTTTTACCTCTCTTTCTTTTTCTTTTCTTCTTCTTCACCACATCATGTGTGGGTTCAATCCTCTTTTTGGAGCTCCTTATTAATGAGATTGGTTGAATAGGAGGCTCCTCCTCGTTACCTGATTCATCATAAGAAATAATAGGAGGGTATTGGGAAGTCTCTTCCCTTTCATTAGTATTCTCTTCATCTTCTATTTGTTTTATTTTCTTTATGTAATTGGCAATATAAGGATTTTCAATGCAATTCACCGCACAATACATATAAATTTCTTCTAGATCAAAATGAAGAACTCTATCAAGGGCAAATTTTGGAATATCCTTAGTTATACGTTTCATTTCTTCATAACCAAAGAGCAAACTAAGTCCATTATGATGTGCAAGGGAAATCAAATCATTACAATTTCTGGACACGATACGATCATGATTTTTTTGCATTGGGTACTAAAATGATCACGTTCATAGCAAAGTTCACAAGTATGGCTAAGAAAATTTAAATTTTTAGCACAAGCATCTAGCCTTTCTTGCAACCATTTAGTTTCCAAGTACTTATGCCTCTTGCAATATCTATCTTCCCTATTTGGTGTGTACTTGCAAACCCAATATACTCCACAAAAATCGACATGCTTATAAGAGATGTTTTCATCATGACTAGTGCAATCATCATTAGTACCATGGATATTCAAGGAGTTCATACTAACAACATTGCAATCATGCTCATCATTCAATGATTTAGTGCCAAACATTTTAATGCATTCTTCTTCTAACACTTTGGCACAATTTTCCTTCCCATCATACTCACGAAAGATATTCAAAAGATGAAGCGTATGAGGCAAACTCAATTCCATTTTTTTATAGTTTTCTTTTATAAACTAAACTAGTGCTAAAACAAGAAACAAAAAGATTCGATTGCAAGATCTAAAGATATACCTTCAAGCACTCACCTCCCCGGCAACGGCGCCAGAAAAGAGCTTGACGTCTACTACACAACCTTCTTCTTGTAGACGTTGTTGGGCCTCCAAGTGCAAAGGTTTGTAGACAGTAGCAAATTTCCCTCAAGTGAATGACCTAAGGTTTATCAATCCGTAGGAGGCATAGGATGAAGATGGTCTCTCTCAAGCAACCCTGCAACCAAATAACAATGAGTCTCTTGTGTCCCCAACACACCCAATACAATGGTAAATTGTATAGGTGCACTAGTTCGGCGAAGAGATGGTGATACAAGTGGTATATTGATAGTAGATATAGGTTTTTGTAATCTGAAAATATAAAAACAGCAAGGTAACTAATGATAAAAGTGAGCGTAAACGGTATTGCAATGCATTGAAACAAGGCCTAGGGTTCATACTTTCACTAGTGCAAGTCCGCTCAACAATAATAACATAATTGGATCACATAACTATCCCTCAACATGCAACAAAGAGTCACTCCAAAGTCACTAATAGCGGAGAACAAACGAAGAGATTATGGTAGGGTACGAAACCACCTGAAAGTTATTCTTTCCAATCAATTCGTTGGGCTATTCCTATAAGTGTCACAAACAGCCCTAGAGTTCGTACTAGAATAACACCTTAAGACACAAATCAACCAAAACCCTAATGTCACCAAGATACTCCAATGTCACCTCAAGTATCCGTGGGTATGATTATACGATATGCATCACACAATCTCAGATTCATCTATTCAACCAACACATAGAACCTCAAAGAGTGCCCCAAAGTTTCTACCAGAGAATCACGATGAAAACGTGTGCCAACCCCTATGTATAGGTTCATGGGCGGAACCCGCAAGTTGATCACCAAAACATACGTCAAGTGAATCACGTGATATCCCATTGTCACCACAGATACGCATGTCAAGACATACATCAAGTGTTCTCAAATCATTAAAGACTCAATCCGATAAGATAACTTCAAAGGGAAAACTCAATCCATTACAAGAGAGTGGAGGGGGAGAAGAAACATAAGATCCAACTATAATAGCAAAGCTCGCGGTACATCAAGATCGTGCCAAATCAAGAACACGAGAGAGAGAGAGATCAAACACATAGCTATTGTTACATACCCTCGGCCCCGAGGAAAAACTACTCCCTCCTCGTCATGGAGAGCACCGGGATGATGAAGATAGCCACCGGAGAGGGATTCCCCCCTCCGGCAGGGTGCCGAAACGGGTCTAGATTGGTTTTCGGTGGCTACGGAGGCTTCTGGCGGCGGAACTCAGGTTCTATTGTGTCCCTCGATCATTTTAGGGTATATGGGTATATATAGGAGGAAGAAGTACGTCAGGGGAGCCACGAGGGTGGAGGGCGCGCACTAGGGGGTGGGCGCGCCCCCTGCCTCGTGGCTCCCTCGTTTCTTTCCTGACGTGCACTCCAAGTCTAGCGGGTAGCTTTGCTTCCAAAAATAACTTCTCCAGAAGGTTTCATTCCGTTTCGACTCCGTTTAATATTCCTTTTCTGCGAAACACTGAAACAAGGGAAAAACAGAAACTGGCACTGGGCTCTGGGTTAATAGGTTAGTCCCAAAAATCATATAAAATAGCATATAAATGCATATTAAACATCCAAGGTTGATAATATAATAGCATGGAACAATCAAAAAATATAGATACGTTGGAGACGTATCAGATACAATCAGGGTACTCACAGCAGTTCTACCGCTTTGTCCCTGGCGTGTACAACTAGCTGGTACTATCGGGCGGTCACAGGAGGTACTACCAGTGTCTTCCTAACAACGGAAGTACCGCCCATAACCCCAGGGCAGTACCAGGAGGCGGTACAATTGCTCGACGGCCAGGTGGGGTATTTAAGCGCTCGGGCTAAAGGGGTATCTCTTTTCCCCCTTCGTGCCCCGACCTCTGCTCTTACCCTAGCTTCCAGCCATCACCTCCCTCGCCCCGGTGTGCTCTCCGGTGCCCCAGATCTGTGGGGCTTTTTCGGATTCGCTCTATGGAGGCCTCCTCCTCCCTGATCTCTTCCCATGGATACCGATAATGCTCTGTTTTCCTCTCCTTCTAGGGTTTCGATCTTTGAATCCATCTCCCTAGGGCATTGATGTCTACTATGCACCTTTATTCTTGTAGACACGTGTTGGGTCTCCAAGCGCAGAGTTTTATAGGACAGAGCAAGTTTCCCTCAAGTGGATGACCTAAGGTTTATCAATATGTGGGAGGCATAGGACGAAGATGGTCTCTCTCAAACAACCCTGCAACCAAATAATAAAAAGTCTCTTGTGTCCCCAACACACCAAAAACAATGGTAATTTGTATAGGTGCACCAGTTCGGTGAAGAGATGGTGATACAAGTGTAATATGGATAGAAGATATTGATTTTTGTAATAAGAACAATGAAAAACAGCAAGGTAGCAATTGATAAAGCGGAGCACAAATAGTATTGCAATGCTTGAAAATGAGGCCTAGGGTCTGTACTTTCGCTAGTGCAATTTCTCAACAATGCTAATATAATTGGATCACATAACCAACCCTCAACGTGCAATGAAGAATCACTCCAAAGTTCTTATCTAGCAGAGAACATAAGAAGAAATTTTTTTGTAGCTATTCTTTTCGATCGATCTATCCAAGAGTTCGTACTAAAATAACACCAGGTTATTCTTTCCGATCGATCTATCAGGAGTTCGTACCAAAATAACACAAGTTATTCTTTCCGATCGATCTATCAAGAGTTCGTACTAAAATAACACCAAAGCAAATTTAGATTCATAATACTCAATCCAACACAAAGAACCTCAAAGAGTGCCCCAAGATTTCTACCGGAGAAACAAAAGACAAGAACGTGCATCAACCCCTATGCATAGATTACCCCAATCTTACCTCAGGAATCCGCGAGTTGAGTGCCAAAACATATCTCAAGTTAATCAAAAGGGAAAACTCAAGACATATATCACGGGTATTCATATGCAAGACATATATCAAGTGCTCTCAAATCCATAAAAGTATTCAATCCGATAACAAGGAAATCTCAAAGGGAAAACTCAATTCACAACAAGATAGAGAGGGGAAAACACCATATGATCCGACTATATTAACAAAGCCCGTGATATATCAAGATCGTGCCATCTCAAGAACACGAGAGAGAGAGAGATTAAACACATAGCTACTGGTACAAACCCTCAGCCCCAAGGGTGGACTACTCCCTCCTCATCACGGTGGCCATAGGGATGATGAATATGGCCTCCGGTGATGATCTCCCCCTCTGGCAGGGTGCCGGAATGGGCTCCCGATTGGTTTTTCGTGGCTAAAGAGGCTTGCGGCGGCGGAACTTTTGATCTAGGGTTATTTCTGATGGTTTCTCTATTTATAGGATTTTTGGGCGTCAGTTTCACGCGAAGATGGGCCTCGAGGTGAGCACAACCCATCGGGACGCGCCAGGGCCCCCTGGCGCGCCCCGGCGTTTTGTGCCCTACTCCTTCACCTTATGGTCCTTCCACGAAGCTTCGGGTGTCTCTTTTGTTCCAAAAAAAAATCATCAAAAAGTTTCAGCTCATTTGGAGAACTTTCATTTTTGCACAGAAAACAACACCATGGTAGTTCCGCTAAAAACAACGTTAGTCCAGGTTAGTTCCATGCAAATCATACCAAAACCATATAAACTTGTTGTAAACATGGCATGAATACTTCATAAATTATAGATACGTTGGAGACGTATCAACATCCCCAAGCTTAATTCCTACTCGTCCTCGAGTAGGTAAATCATAAAAGAAATAATTTATGAAGTGTGAATGCTAGCATAGTGCATAAGTTTGATCAATGATAATTTCAATCACTTTTCCTAGCATCATAACAACCATTATTTCTCATAAAACTTTTCATGTTAAAGTACCAACCAATTCACATGTTAAGGTTCAAACAATGAATTCTCTTGAAACACAACAACCTATATTCTTAGTCACCAAACAATTGCAATTCAACTTATTCAACAGAGTCTAAGTAAGAGCTCCACATACTCAATCATCATATAGTCTTCCATCATTGCTACTACTCAAAGCATATTATTAGAACAAAAGGCATCCATCGAACACAAAGAAAGAAATGGGCTTAATATTTCGCCTCCCAACTTATTTATCACAGAGATAATTGTCAACAATAATAAATCATGATCAAATATATTTAACTGGTCATATGTGCCTAGATCTTTCCCCACCACATGATGCTTGCCAACAGCAGAATAATTGAGGTTGAATGAGGATTTATACTATTGACTCTTTGCATAAAGGTAAATACTGAAAAGTAAAAGATAGGCCCTTCGCAGAGGGAAGCAGAGGTTATCATGCGCTTTTTATTTGGATGCCCAAGCTCTTAATGCAAAGGAATGTCACGTTATATTGCCCCTTATGATAGCAACCTTTATTATGTAGTCCGTCGCTTTTATTACTTTGCCATCACAAGTTCGGACAACGCTCAATTTTCCCTTAAAATAAAATATCAAACATATTTAGGAGCAATTTGTATTGCTTTATACACCAATGACAATTTACTTGGGGGATCTTACTCAATCCATAGGTAGGTATGGTGGACACACATAGCAAGAAATTGGGTTTAAGGGGTTTTTTGGATGCACAAGTAGTATCTCTACTTAGTACGAATTTTTGGGCTAGCAAAAGATCCTAGGAAAACACCACATGTTGGAGGATCCATGACAATATAACTTCTATGCAAATATACACAACCATAACTCATTACGTTGTCGTCCTTGTCCAACTTCAACTAATTTTCTCAAGTTTGAAAATAATTAATGGGTATTCACAATCAAAGATGTCCAAGATAATATATTTGCATGTGAAAGTTCTCTTCCTTATAGAAATCATTTGTGAATTGCTTGTATGACCAATATTGTTATTATCAAGAGTCAAAAAGTTTAACTTTCTAAACCCAATGTGAAGCTACTACTAGGAATGATATGAGCATATAATTTCAACTTCATGATATTCAATTCATTCAACAATGTACTCATAGGATATAAGTGAAGCACGAGAGTAAATGACAAACTACTCCAAAAAGATATAAGTGAAGATCATGCGAGTAGTTAAGTAAATGGGTAACTAACCGAGGACTCTCTCTTATTTAAAAGTTTCAGATGTGAGTATTTTATTAAAAAAACAAGCAAAAAAAATAAAAATGAAATTCTAAGAATGGCACACATCATGTGAAGAAGCAAAAACTTAGGCTCAACCGAGGCTAACCGATAATTGTTGATGAAGAAAAGTGGGATGCCTACCGGGGCATCCCCAAGTTTGGATGTTTGAGAATTCTTGGAAAATTAACTTGGGATGTCTTGGGTCCCAATCTTGAGCTCTTGTGTCTTCTTCATTTTTCTCATAACACGGTTTCCCTAATTCTTAAAAACTCCACACAAAACTCAACAAGAACTCGTAAGATACGTTAGTATAAATCAATGCAATACCTTATCATTATCTACTGTAGAAAATTAATAAAATTATAATTCAAAATTTCATACTAAATGCCTCTACATATTTAATAGTCTTATCCTCAAATAGAATCATTAAACAAGCAAACATATGCAAACAATGCAACCATAACAGCAATCTGCCAAAATTGTACAGTCTGTAAAGAATGAAAGAACATTCATACTTATGTAACTCCAAAAATTATAAAAATTTACCACATTGTAGAAAATTTATCAGATATTATGTTGAAACAAGTTTCAACATTTTATCACGTTCTTACTTTTCTAGGGAATTTTTGCAACAGCGATAAACTTTCTGTTTTGAAACAGCAACATGTAGACTTGCAAAATAAGCATGGCAAAGGCTATACTTGACTTTTTTATTAAAATAAAAGATGCAAAACATTATTGTAAATAGAATCAAGAAAATACTAATAAAATAAAATGACGCTCCAAGCAAAACACATATCATGTGACGAATGAAAATATAGCTCCAAGTGAGGTTACCGATAATGTTGAAGACGAAAGAGGGGATGCCTTCCGGGGCATTCCTCAAGCTTAGTTGCTTGGATCTTCCTTGAATATTACCTTGGGGGTGCCTTGGGAATCCCCAAGCTTAGGGTATTTTCACTCCTTATTCTCCTCATATCGATATCTCACCCAAAACTTGAAAACTTCAATCACACAAAACTTAACGGAACTTCGTGAGATAGGTTAGTATGATAAAGAGTGAACCACTTCACTTTGGTACTTTAAAAGACAAGATTCATAATTCTTTACACACAATGTATACTGTAGCATATAATTTCCACAATTTATATTGATCAATTTAAGCCATAGAAACTAGGAAACAAGCAAACAATGCATTGAAAACAGAATCTGTCAAAAACAGAACAGTCTATAATGATCTAGACAACAACCATACTTCTGCCACTCCCAAAATTCTTAAAAAATAGGGAAACCTGGGAAATTTGTATATAAATCTTTTGCAAAATGAATAAGGATTTTATCATGCTTCTGTAAAAAATGAAAATTATTTTACTGGGTGCAAAAGTTTCTGTTTTTCAGCAAGATCAAATCAACTATCACGATAGACCATCCCAAAGGTCTTACTTGGAACTTTATTGAAACGAAAGCTATAAAACATGATTAGTACAGTAGCCTAATCATGTGAACACACAAAAACAGTAGGTAAAAGTGTTGGGTTGTCTCCAAACAAGCGATTTTCTTTAATGCCTTTTAGCTAGGCATGATTATTTCAATGATGCTCGCACAAAAGATAAGAATTGAAACATGAAAAAGAGCATCATGAATCACATGGAAAGCACATTTAAGCCTAACCAACTTCCCATGCATAGGGATTTTGTGTGCAAACAACTTATGGGAACAAGAATCGACTAGCACAGGAAGGCAAAACAAGTGCAACTTCAAAACTTTCAACATAATGAGAGGAAACTTAATATTATTGAGATATGTAGAAGCATATGTTCCTCTCTCATAATAATTTTCAGTAGCATAATGAATGAATTCAACAATATAAATATCACATAAAGCATTCTTTTCATGATACATAAGCATAGAAATTTTATTACTCTCCACATAAGCAAATTTATTCTCATCAATAGTAGTGGGAGCAAAGTCAACAAAATAACTATCGTGGGATTGAAAATTAAAATCATGATGACAAGTTTCATGTTTATAATTATTCTTCATAGCATACATGTCATCACCATAATCATCATAGATAGCAACTTTGTTATCATAGTCAATTGAAGCCTCATCCAAAATGGTGGATTCATCACTATATAAAGTCATGACCTCTACAAATCCACTTCCATCATTATAATCATCATAAATAGGAGGCATGCAATCATTATGACAAATTTTCACATCAAATCTTGGGGGGCTAAAAATATCATATTCATCAAACATAGCATCCCCAAGCTTATGGCTTTACATATCATTAGCATCATGGATATTCAAAGAATTCATACTAACAATATTGCAATCATGCTCATCATTCAAAGATTTTTTGTCAAACATTTTATAGAATTCTTCTTCTATCAATTGAGCACAATTTTGCTTTCCATCATTTTCACAAAAGACATTCTAAAGATGAATAATATGATGCAACCTCAATTCCATTTTTGGTAGTTTTATTTTTATAAACCAAACTAGTGATAAAACAAGAAACTAAAAGATTCAATTGCAAGATCTAAAGATATACCTTCAAGCACTCATCTCCCCGACAACGGCGCCAGAAAAGATCTTGATGTCTACTACACAACTTCATTCTTGTAGACACGTGTTGGGCCTCCAAGCGCAGAGTTCTGTAGGACAGTAGCAAATTTCCCTCAAGTGGATGACCTAAGGTTTATCAATCCGTGGGAGGCGTAGGATGAAGATGGTCTCTCTCAAACAACCCTGCAACCAAATAATAAAATGTCTCTTGTGTCCCCAACACACCAAATACAATGGTAATTTGTATAGGTGCACTAGTTCGGCGAAGAGATGGTGATACAAGCGCAATATGGATAGAAGATATTGATTTTTGTAATAAGAATAATAAAAAACAGAAGGTAGCAATTAATAAAGTGGAGCACAAATGGTATTGCAATGCTTGAAAATGAGGCCTAGGGTCCGTACTTTCGCTAGTGCAATCTCTCAACAATGCTAATATAATTGGATCACATAACCATCCCTCAACATGCAACGAAGAATCACTCCAAAGTTCTTATCTAGCAGAGAACATAAGAATAAATTGTTTGTAGCTATTCTTTCCGATCGATCTATTAAAGAGTTCGTACTGAAATAACACCAAGTTATTCTTCCCGATCGATCTATCAGGAGTTCGTACTAAAATAACACAAGTCATTCTTTCCGATTGATCTATCAAGAGTTCGTACTAAAATGACACCAAAGCAAATTCAGATTCATAATACTCAATCCAACACAAAGAACCTCAAAGAGTGCCCCAAGATATCTACCAGAGAAACAAAAGGCGAGAATGTGCATCAACCCCTATGCATAGATTACCCAAGTGTCACCTCGGGAATCCACGAGTCGAGTGCCAAAACATATCTCAAGTGAATTAAAAAAATACCCCATTGTCACCACGGGTATTCATATGCAAGACATATATCAAGTGCTCTCAAATACATAAAAGGATTCAATCCGATAACAACGAAATCTCAAAGGGAAAACTCAATTCACAACAAGATAGAGAGGGGAAAACACCATATGATCCGACCATATTAACAAAGCCCATGATCGTGCCATCTCAAGAACATGAGAGAGAGAGAGAGAGAAATTGAACACATAGCTACTGGTACAAACCCTCAGCCTGAGGGTGGACTACGCCCTCCTCATCATGGTGGCCATAGGGATGACGAAGATGGCCTCAGATGATGATCTACCCCTCCGGCAGGGTGCCGGAACGGTCTCCCGATTGGTTTTTCGTGGCTAAAGAGGCTTGCGGCAGCGGAACTTCTGATCTAGGGTTATTTCTGATGGTTTCTCTATTTATAGGATTTTGGGCGTCGGTTTCACGCGAAGATGGGCCTCGAGGTGAGCACAACCCATCGGGACACGCTTGGGCCCCTGGCATGCCCTGGTGTATTGTGCCCTACTCCTGCACATTTTGGTCCTTCCATGAAGCTTTGGGCGTCTCTTTTGTTCCAAAAAAATCATCAAAAAGTTTCAACTCATTTGGAGAACTTTCATTTCTGCACAAAAAACAACACCACGGTAGTTCTGCTGAAAACAGCGTCAGTCCGGGTTAGTTCCATGCAAATCTTACCAAAACCATACAAAATTGTTGTAAACATGGCATGAATACTTCATAAATTATAGATATGTTCAAGACGTTTCAGGTATTACTTGGTATGCCGCGTTTTTCACAAAACTATTGGGTGGTAGAGATCTATATTTGTATAGTTATTGTCTTGTGCATCTTTAGATATTAAAATACTTCAATTCGATTCGAATCCCACTTGGACTTGCTACTCCACGGGTGGAACTGGCCGTTGCAGGCGGTACAACCGCTTATCAACGGCGGTACAAACCACCGCAGCGGTTCCACCGGTTGAAGGCCCGGTACAACCGGCATTTCTGTACCATGTTGCGTTGTTTTGCTTTCTCTGATTCACATGCAATATATTACTTCTTTCTTGTGTGCAATCCTCTCATCTTTTTTGGGTATCTTGTGTGCTTCCTGTGTGTGGGGGGGGCAAGTGGCTCTGGTTCTCGCTCTGCTCCTCGTTAGAAGACCAAAAAGCGAGCCCGTAGGTGCAAGCGCACAGATGACACTATGGAATAAGAGGAAGTGGTGATTCCCACCAAGTCAACCCCTCATGAGAAGTCTGCTGCTGCCAAGCAACTTGTGGCCTTGCCCATGCACAGATGGAAGCAACTAGATTGGGAAAAGTTCTGCATTCAGAATCCCTATGAGATCCCCGTTGCTCCTAGGTGGACCACAGTTTAGTTCGGAAATGAGATGCAAATGAGGATTGGGCATGAGCTCTTTGAGCATCGCAAGAACTGTCATGCCAAGCATTGCACCATTGACCTCGAGCATTGGCGGAACAACATGGACTATTTTGGATAGGCTTTGGCTTTATGTGAGGAGTTTGATTTGGTCAAGCTTATGTCAATCAATTGTGACTTTGAAGTGTAGCTCATTCACCAGTTCTATGTTGCTGTCCGTTTCGGCAATGATGACGATCGTACTCTGTCTTTCATGTGCCGTGATGAGTTCTTTTAGGTTCCATGGTGAGCCTTCTGCAATGCTCTTGGCTATGATGATACCGGTCTCTATGGGAATTGTGGCATCCGTCCTCACGACCGTCCCACCTCCATGGCTAAGGAGAAGCTTGCCCCCTTGTACATTCGGGGGCGTGGTCTGCTTGGTGAGTCCATGGATTTGCAGAAGGTATATGATGATATCATGCAACGTGTGTTCCAGAATGTGCTTTTGCCCAAGATTGGGAATCAAGATGAGATTTATGACTATCTGGTGGATCTCCTAGTGGCGATTAAGACCCAAGTGGGCTCGGGTGCTACCTTTGATGTGTCCAAGTGGCTGTGGGAGGAGATGTATAGCATGGTCATCTACCGAAAGTGCCCTATTTAGGCTCCTTTTGTCATGTTTTTTCTGAACTCTATATGGGACAGTTGAGGATATCGCTTATTGTTAGTGTCTTGGCCAGCTGGGGATTAGAGATTAATCAGAAATCGGTCAATTAATCGATTTTATCGGTTGACTATTAATCGACCATTTTTTTGCAAATCCCAGGTTCCCAACACTAAAATATGCTATATTCAACACCAAAACAATATTGGACAGAAGTGTTACCTTCATTCCTAGCCTTTGAATGCTCGTATAATGAAAAATAAAATAGGACAACAATGCATATAGCGTAACAAGGTCCACAAAACGCAGATAAACATAGTTTTTGCAAACATAGTGCTATGAATAGGCCCGATTTATCGGTAGATCTCGATAAATCGCATGTCATAGTGATAATCGTCCCAAATGATAAACGGTGAAGATAAGGTATAATCTTATAGGTCACCCCAAGAGTAGCGATAAATCGAACGGTAAATCATTGAATCGGAAGATTTTTTTAATAGTACTATGGGCAGTTCGCAGGCCTGGAGAGCCTCTCTCCTCATCAAACAACCTCAATGTGCACGAGGTCAAGCAACTCAAGAAGAAGAAGAAGAAGAAGAAGAAGAAGCATGTTGAGCCTTGTTTTCCTACTGATGGTCCCAAGGATGTTTTTGCCACATCCGATGATGATGATTTTGAGCTTGAGTCAGGAGTCACGCCCTCTTGGGTGGCTAAGCTCACCTCTAAGGTCAAGAAGACCTTTTGCCCATAGATGCACATTCAAAATAAGCTCTATGAGGCATATATGAATGAGAAGAAAGCTTGTCGCAGATAGGTTGCAATGATGAAGCTCCTCAACATCCAAGTGACTAGTGGATCCGGGAAGAGCATCACTCCAGAGGACAAGTGGATCTATGAGCATAGCACTTGGACTGATAATGAGGCCACTGCTGCTACTACCAATGATGTTGTGGAGAACGACGAAGAGACTGATGATGGTGATCCAGACGAGACGAAGGAGTCAAAGGAGGAGGTACTACTGAGCTCTGCGGCATTAGCATCGACATTTTCCTTTTTGGTGTCTTGATGCCAAAGGTGGGGAGAGTTCTATTAGGTCTCGGGATTTGCATGGGTGTGTTTATTTCCTTTGATTAGAACTTTCATTTGTTTTGAGTTGGCTTCTGAACTTATTGTGTGTGGAGACCTTGTGCATGGTGTGAGACATGTCATCCCAACCTATCTTACTTTCGTATCTTGTATCTTTTACTTGTAGAGCTTGCTTACTATTGTTGCCCTTTAGTTTTGCTCTACATTTTATCCTGTACAAATTCATATTTATCGTTTATTCTCTTCATTTGTACTCCATTGGTTGCTCTATAAAATCTATGAGGAGCATTGATCCTAATGTGTGCCTTTGCATTCCAAAATCAAGTCAAACTAATGCACACATCTAGGGGAGCCCGTCTATATTTTCTAGACCTCCAGTGCAAATTGTGTGGTTGTCATCATCCACCAAAAAGGGGAAGATTATTAGGGCATGTCCCGCCTTTGTGTTTTGGTGATGATGACAACTCACCTTGTGACCTAATCGTGTGCCAAGTTCTTCAGGTACACTCTGTTTAGTACAAGACGGTTAGGCATTCCCTCCAGACGGAAAATATCAAACACCGTGTCCTCTATGTGTTTATTTCTTTGGTTGTAGGGTACCCGTACTATTAAGAGGGATTCCGCATCGGAAGGTATTGGGTGAATCAATGCACATACACATTCCTTGTTTCACCCACCGCATATCCTTCCACTCGTAGAGAGAGAGAGGTCCTCATTTCTTACCAAGGCAGTAGTTTTCCTCCCAAGGGGTTGTACCGCTTGGTCGGTACGTCCGGTGCAGCTACCGCCCCAGGGGTGATACCCTGGGGTTGCTGCTCCCAGTTGACGCCAGCAGTTGTACCGCTACCTCCGGGAGGTTGTACCGTGATACGTCTCCAACATTTCTATAAATTTTTGTTGTTCCATGCTATTATATTATCTGTTTTGGATGTTTTATATGCATTAATATGCTATTTTATATTATTTTTGGGACTAACCTATTAACCTAGAGACCAGTGTTAGTTTCTGTTTCTTCCTTGTTTTTGAGCTTCGCAGAAAAGGAATACCAAACAGAGTCCAGACGGAATAAAACCTTCACGATGATTTTTCTTGGACCGGAAGAAACCCAGTAGACTTGGAGTTCAAGTCAGAGGAGCCACGAGGCGGCCACAAGGGTGGAGGGCACGCCCCCTGCCTTGTGGGCCCCCCGTGAATCCCCTGACCTAATTCTTTCGCTTATATATTCACATATATTCCCAAACAACCAGAAATATCCATGAAAACACTTTTCCACCGCCGCAACCTTCTGTACCCGTGAGATCCCATCTAGGGGCCTTTTTTGGCATCCTGCCGGAGGGGGGGATTCGATCACGGAGGGCTTCTACATCAACTCTATTTCCCTTCCGATGAAGCGTGACTAGTTTACCTCAGACTTACGGGTCCATAGCTAGTAGCTAGATGGCTTCTTCTCTCTCTCTTTGATTCTCAATACCATGTTCTCCTCGATGTTCTTGGAGATCTATCCGATGTAATCTTCTTGTGCGGTGTGTTTGTCGAGATCCGATGAATTGTGGATTTATGATCAGCTTATCTATGAATATTATTTGAATCTTCTCTAAATTCTTTTATGCATGATTTGATATCTTTGTAATTCTCTTCGAACTATCGGTTTAGTTTGGCCAACTAGATTGGTTTTTCTTGCAATGAGAGAAGTGCTTAGCTTTGGGTTCAATCTTGCGGTGTCCTTTCCTAGTGACAGCCATAGAGGATAAAAAGATGGGGTTTACATCATATTGCTTGAGTTCATTCCTCTACATCATGTCATCTTACTTAATGCGTTACTCTGTTCTTCATGAACTTAATACTCTAGATGCACGCAGGAGTCGGTCGATGTGTGGATTAATAGTAGTAGATGTAGAATCGTTTCGGTCTACTTGACACGGACGTGATGCCTATATTTCATAATCATTACCTTAGATATCGTCATAACTTTGCACTTTTCTATCAATTGCTCGACAATAATTTGTTCACCCACCGTATTATTTGCTATCTTGAGAGAAGCCTCTAGTGAAACCTATGACCCCTGGGTCTATTTTCCATCATATAAGTTTCTGATATACTATTTTCCATCATATTAGTTTCTGATCTGCTATTTTGCAATCTTTTACTTTCCAATCTATAATCCAAAAATATTTTCTTTATCTCTTGTTTAGTTTATCTATCTCTATCAGATCTCACTTTTGCAAGTGACCGTGAATGGATTGACAACCCCTTTATCATGTTGGGTGCAAGTTGTTTGATTGTTTGTGCAGGTATTAGTGATTTGTGCGTTGTATCCTACTGGATTGATAGCTTGGTTCTCTAAATGAGGGAAATACTTATCTCTACTTTGTTGCATCACCCTTTCCTCTTCAAGGGAAAGAAACCAACGCAAGCTCAAGAAGTGGCAGGAAGAATTTCTGGCGCCGTTGCCGGGGAGATCTACGCCAAGTCAAGACAAACCAAGTACCCATCATAAACTCTCATCTCTTGCATTACATTATTCGCCATTTGCCTCTCGTTTTCCTCTCCCCCACTTCTAAAACAATTTTCGAAAAGAGTTGCCTTTTCTTCGCCCCTCTTCTATTCATCTTCTTCGTTTGCTTTTTGTGTGCTCGTGTTTTGGATTGCTTGCTTTGTCACGATAGCTCAAGAGTATACCAAATTGTGACTTTTCCAATACTAATAACAATGATTTTATTAGTACTCTGATTGCTTCCGCCACTAGTGTGGAATCTTATGAAATTAATGCCGCTTTGCCGAATCTTGTTATGAAAAATCAATTGTCTGGCCTTCCTAGTGAAGATGTCGCGTCCCGTCTGAATAATTTTGTTGTGTTGTGTGATATGCAAAAGAAAAAAGATGTGGATAACGATATTGTTAAATTGAAGCTATTTCCGTTCTCACTTCGAGATCGTGCTAAAACTTGGTTTTCATCTTTGCCTAAAATAGTATTGATTCATGGAATAAGTGTAAAGATGCTTTTATTTCCAAGTATTTTCCTCCCGCTAAGATCATCTCCCTTAGGAACGATATTATGAATTTTAAGCAACTTGATCATGAATATGTTGCACAATCTTGGGAGAGGATGAAATCGATGATATGAAATTGCCCTATTCATGGTTTGAATTTGTGGATGATTATACAAAGTTTTTATGTCGGATGGAATTTTGCTTCTAGAAATCTTTTAGATTCGGCCGCGGGAGGCATTTTTATGGAAATTACTTTAGGAGAAGCTACTGAACTCCTAGATAATATTATGGTTAATTATTCTCAATGGCATACCGAGAGATCTTCCACTAGTAAAAAAGTGCATGCGATTGAAAAAATAAATGTTTTGAGTGGAAAGATGGATGAGCTTATGAAATTATTTGCTAGCAAGAGTGCTTCTATTGACCCTAATGATATTCCTATGTCTACTTTGATTGAAAGTAATAATGAATCTATGGATGTGAATTTTGTTGGTGGGAACAATTTTGGTAATAACGCGTATAGATGTAATTTTAATCCTAGGCCGTTTCCTAGTAATTCCTCTAATAATTATGGTAATTACTACAACAATTCTTATGGAAATTATAATAAGATGTCCTCTGATTTTGATAATAGTGTTAAAGAATTTATGAGTTCGCAAAAGAATTTTACTGCTTTGGTTGAAGAAAAATTGCTTAAGATTGATGATTTAGCTAGGAACGTGGATATAATTTCTCTTGATGTTGATTCTTTGAAACATAGATTTATTCCACCCAAGCATGATATCAATGAATCTCTAAAGGCTATGAGAATCTCCATTGATGAGTGCAAAGAAAGAACCTCTAAGATGCGTGCTAAGCAAGATTGGTTTGTAAAAACTTGTTCTTCTAATTTTCGTGAAAATAATGATGAAGATCTTAAAGTGATTGATGTTACTCCTATTGAATATTCACTTTCCAATATAAATCTTGGTAAAGATGGGACTGGAGATGAGTCACCTTTAGTTAAAAGGCATCCCAATGATTCAGAGTTTTTAGATCTTAATGCAAAAATTGATTAAAGTGGGATTGGAGAGGTCAAAACTTTAAGTAGCAATGAACCCACTCTTCTGGATTTCAAGGAATTTAATTATGATAATTGTTCTTTAATAGATTGTATTTCCTTGTTGTAATCCATGTTGAATTCTCCTCATGCTTATAATCAAAACAAAGCTTTTACTAAACATATCATTGATGCTATGATGCAATCTTTTGAAGAAAAGCTTGAATTGGAAGTTTCCATCCCTAGAAAACTTTATGATGAGGGGAACCTACTATTAATATTAAGATTCAAGACTATGAGTGCCATGCTTTGTGTGATTTGGGTGCTAGCGTTTCCACGATTCCAAAAACTTTATGTGATGTGCTAGGTTTCCGTGAATTTGATGATTGTTCTTTAAATTTGCATCTTGCGGATTCCACTATTAAGGAACCTATGGGAAGAATTAATGATGTTCTTATCATTGAAAATAGGAATTATGTGCCCATAGATTTCAGTGTTCCTGATATAGATTACAATCCTACATGTCCTATTATTCTTGGTAGACCTTTCCATATAACGATTGGTGCAATTATTGATATGAAAGAAGGAAACATTAGATTTCAATTCTGTTAAGGAAGGGCATGAAACACTTTCAAAGAAAGAAAATTAAATTTCCTTATGTATCTATTATGAGAGCTACTTACAGATTGCATACCAAAGATGACAATACCTAGATCTATTTGTGTTTTTATGTCTAGCTAAGGGCGTTAAACAGTAGCGCTTGTTGGGAGGCAACCCAATTTTATTTTTGTTCTTTGATTTTTGCTTCTGTTTTGCAATAAATAATTCATCTAGCCTCTGGTTAGATGTTTTTTTGTGTTTTAATTAGTGTTTGTGCCAAGTAAGACCTTTAGGATGGCTTACGGTGATAGTTGATTTGATCTTGCTGAAAAACATAAACTTTTGCGCTCAGGAAAACAATTCTCATTTTTAATAGAAGCGTGATAAAATACCGATTCATTTTTAAGAGGATTAATAAACAAATTTCCCAGGCTGTCTAATTTTTCAGAATTTTTGGAGTTACAGAAGTATTCTAGAGCTACATATTACTACAGACTGTTCTGTTTTTGACAGATTCTGTTTTCTTTGTGTTGTTTGCTTATTTTGATAAATCTATGGTTAGTATCGGGGGGTTATGAACCTTGGAAAAGTTGGAATACAGTAGATGTTACACCAATATAAATAAATAATGAGTTCACAACAGTACCAAAAGTGGTGATTTTATTTTCTTATACTAACGGAGCTTATGAGATTTTCTGTTGAGTTTTCTGTTGTCAAGCTTTCAAGTTTTGGGTAAGGATTTTATGGACTATGGAATAAGGAGCGGCAAGAGCCTAAGCTTGGGGATGCCCCGAAAGGCATTCCCTCTTTCGTCTTCATCTATCGGTAACTTTACTTGAGGCTATATTTTTATTCACCACATGATATGTGTTTTGCTTGGAGCGTCTTGTATGATATGAGTGTTTGATTTTTAGTTTGCCACAATAATCCTTGCTGTACACACCTTTTGAGAGGTACACGGATGAATCGTTATTTATTATAATACTCTATGTGCTTCACTTATATCTTTTGAGCTAGGCAATTTTGCTCTAGTGCTTCACTTATATCTTTTTAGAGCACGATAGTAGATTTATTTTGTAGAAATTATTGAACTCTCATGCTTCACTTATATTATTTTGAGAGTCTCTAAACAGCATGGTAATTTGCTTTGGTTATGAATTTAGTCCTAATATGGTAGACATCCAAGAGGGATACAATAAAAACTTTCATATAAAGTGCATTGAATACTATGAGAAGTTTGATTCCTTATTATTGTTTTGAGATATAGAGATGGTGATATTAGAGTCATGCTAGTGAGTAATTGTGAATTTGAGAAATACTTGTGTTAAGGTTTGTGGGTCCCATAGCATGCATGTATGCTGAACCGTTATGTAACGAAGTTGGAGCATGAGATATTTTTTGAGTGTCTTCCTTATGAGTGGCGGTCGGGGACGAGCGATGGTCTTTTCCTACCAATCTATCCCCCTAGGAGCATGCACATAGTACTTCGTTTTGATGACTAATAGATTTTTGCAATAAGTATGTGAGTTCTTTATGACTAATGTTGAGTCCATCCATTATATGCACTCTCACCCTTCTACCATTGCTAGCCTCTCTAGTGCCGCGCAACTTTCGCCAGTACCATACACCCACCATATACCTTCCTCAAAACAGCCACCATACTTACCTATTATGGCATTTCCATAGCCATTCCGAGATATATTGCCATGCAACTTTCCACTGTTCTGTTTATTATGACATGTTCCATCATTGTCATATTGCTTTGCATGATCATGTAGTTCACATCGTATTTGTGGCAAAGCCACCTTTTCATCATTTTTTATACATGTCGCTCTTGAATCATTGCACATCCGTGTACACCCCAGAGGCATTCATATAGAGTCATATTTTGTTTTAAGTATAGAGTTGTACTTCTTGAGTTGTAAGTAAATACAAGTGTGATGATCTTCATTATTAGAGCATTGCCCCATGTGAGGAAAAAAAAGAGGCCAAAGAAGCCAAACAAAGAGAGAGAGAGAGAGAGAAGGGGCAATGTTACTATCCTTTTTCCACACTTGTGCTTCAAAGTAGCACCATGATCTTCATGGTAGAGAGTCTCCTATGTTGTCAATTTTATATACTAGTGGGAATTTTCCATTATAGAACTTGGCTTGTATATTCTGAATGAAATATGCCCTAGAGGCAATAATAAAGTTGTTATTAATATTTCCTTATATCATGATAAATGTTTATTATTCATGCTAGAATTATATTAACCAGAAACTTAGTACATGCGTGAATACATAGACAAACAGAGTGTCCCTAGTATGCCTCTACTTGACTAACTTGTTAATCAAAGATGGTTAAGTTTCCTGACCATAGACATGTGTTGTCATTTGATGAACGGGACCACATCATTAGAGAATGATGTGATGGACACGACCCATCCATTAGCTTAGCATTATGATCGTTTAGTTTTATTGCTATTGCTTTCTTCATGACTTATACATGTTCCTCTGACTATGAGATTATGCAACTCCCGAATACCGAAGGAACACTTTGTGTGCTATCAAACGTCACAACATAACTGGGTGATTATAAAGATGCTCTACAGGTGTCTCCGATGGTGTTTCTTGAGTTGGCACATATCAAGATTAGGATTTGTCACTCCGTGTATCGGAGAGGTATCTCTGGGCCCTCTTGGTAATGCACACCACTATAAGCCTTGCAAGCAATGTGACTAATGAGTTAGTTGCAGGATGATGCATTACAGAACGTGTAAAGAGACTTGCCGGTAACGAGATTGAACTAGGTATGATGATACCGATGATCGAATCTCGGGCAAGTAACATACCGATGACAAAGGGAATGACATATGTTGTTATGCGGTTTGACCGATAAAGATCTTCGTAGAATATGTCGGAGCCAATGTGAGCATCCAGGTTCTGCTATTAGTTATTGACCAAAGATGTGTCTTGGTCATGTTTACATAGTTCTCAAACCCGTAGGGTCCGCACGCTTAACGTTCGATGACGATTTGTATTATGAGTTATGTGATTTAATGGCCAAAGTTTGTTTGGAGTCCCGGATGAGATCACGGACATGACGAGGAGTCTCGAAATGGTCTAGGGGTAAAGATTGATATATTGGAAGGTTATATTTGGACACTTAAATGGTTCTGAAGTGATTCAGGTATTTTTCGGAGTACCAGGAGGTTAACGGAACCCCCCGGGGAAGTATTGGGCCTTTATGGGCTTTAGTGGAAAGGAGAGAAGGGCCGCAAGGGGTGTCCGCGTCCCCCATGGCAAGTCCGAACTGGACTAGTGAGGGGGCGGCGCCCCCTCTTTCCTTCTCCCTCTCCTCCTCCTTCCCTCTCTCCCTCTCTTGGAAAAGGAAGGGGAGTCCAACTAGGATTGGGAATCCTAGTTGGACCCCCCTCCTATGGCGCGCGCCCCCCTTGGCCGGCCTCCTCCCCCCTCCTTTATATACGTGGGCAGGGGGCACTCGAAAACACAATAGAAAATCTCTTAGCCGTGTGCGGTGCCCGCCTCCATAGTTCAACACCTCAGTCATATCATCATAGTGCTTAGGTGAAGCCTACGTCGGTAACTTCATCATCACCGTCGCCATGCCGTCATGCTGACAGAACTCTCCCTCGTCCTCAACTGGATCAATAGCTCGAGGGACGTCATCGTGCTGAATGTGTGCTGAACACGGAGGTGCCCTATGTCCGGTACTTGGATCGGTTGGATCATGAAGACGTTCGACTACATCAACCTCGTTACTAAACGCTTCCGCTTTCGGTCTATGAGGGTACATAGACACAGTCTCCCCTCTTGTTGCTATGCATCTCCTAGTTAGATCTTGTGTGATCGTAGAATTTTTTTTGAATTACTACATTCCCCAACAGTGGCATCCGAACCAGGTCTATGCATAGATGTTATATGCACGAGTAGAACACAAAGAGTTGTGGGTGATAATAGTCATACTGCTTACCACCAAAGTATTACTTTGGTTCGGTGGTATTGTTGGATGTGATAAGCTCTACGTTCACATACAACGGGTGCAAGCCAGTTTTGCACGTGCAGAATACTCGGGTTAAACTTGATGAGCCTAGCATATGCAGATATGGCCTCAGAACACTGATACCGAAAGGTCGAACGTGAATCACATAGTAGATATGATCAACATAGTGATGTTCACCATTGAAAACTACTCCATCTCACATGATGATCGGACATGGTTTAGTTGATATGGATCACGTGATCATTTAGATGACTAGAGGGATGTCTATCTAAGTGGGAGTTCTTAAGTAATATGATTAATTGAACTTTAATTTATCATGAACTTTATAGTAGTTGCATGTCTATGTTGTTGTAGATCAATGGCCCGTGCTACCGTTCCCTTGAATTTTAATGTGTTCCTAGAGAAATCTAAGTTGAAAGATGATGTAGCAACTACACGGTCTGGGTCCGTAACTTGAGGATTATCCTCATTGCTGCATAGAAGAATTACGTTCTCGAAGCACCACTAGGTGCAAGACCCGCTGCAGGAGCAACTTCGGACATTATGAATGTCTGGCAGAGCAAAGCTGATGACTACTAGATAGTTCAGTGTGCCATGCTTTACGGCTTAGAATCGGGACTTCAAAGACATTTTGAACATCATGGATCATATGAGATGTTCCAGGAGTTGAAGCTAATATTTCAATCACATGCCCGAGTTGATAGATATGAAGTCTCCAACAAGTTCTATAGCTGCAAAATGGAGGAGAATAGTTCTGTCAGTGAACACAAACTTAGAATGTCTGGGTACCACAACCACTTGACTCAATTGGGAGTTAATCTTCCTGATGATAGTGTCATTGACAGAGTTCTTCAATCACTGCCAGCAAGCTATAAAGGCTTCGTGATGAACTATAATATGCAAGGGATGGAAAAGACAACTCCCGAGCTCTTGGCAATGCTAAAGGCTGCGGAGGTAGAAATCAAGAAGGAGCATCAAGTGTTGATGGTCAACAAGACCACTAGTTTCAAGAAAAAGGGCAAAGGGAAGAAGGGGAACTTCAAGAAGAACAACAAGCTAGTTGCTGCTCAAGGGAAGAAACCCAAGTCTGGACCTAAGCCTGAGACCGAGTGCTTCTACTACAAAGGGACTGGTCACTGGAAGCGGAACTACCCCAAGTATTTGTGCATAAGAAGGATGGCAAAGTGAAAGGTTTATTTGATATACATGTTATTGATGTGTACCTTACTAATGCTCGTAGTAGCGCCTGGGTATTTGATACTGGTTCCGTTGCTCATATTTGCAACTCGAAACAGGGGCTAGGGATTAAACGAAGATTGGCAAAGGACGAGGTGACGACGCGCGTGGGAAATGGTTCCAAAGTTGATGTGATCGTCGTCGGCACGCTGCCTCTACATCTACCGTCAGGATTAATTTTAGACATAAATAATTGTTATTTCTTGCCAGCGTTGAGCATGAACATTATATCTGGATCTTGTTTGATGCGAGATGGTTATTCATTTAAATCAGAGAATAATGGTTTTTCTATTTACATGAGTAATATCTTTTATGGTCATGCACCCTTGATGAGTGGTCTATATTTGTTGAATCTCGATTGTAGTGATACACATATTCATATTGAAGCCAAAATATGCGAGGTTAATAATGATAGTGCAACTTATTTGTGGCGCTGCCGTTTAGGTCATATTGGTGTAAAGAGCATGAATAGACTCCATGCTGATGGGCTTTCGGAATCACTTGATTATGAATCAGTAGATGCTTGCGAACCATGCCTCATGGGCAAGATGACCAATACTCCGTTCTCCGGAACAATGGAGCGAGCAACTGACTTCTTGGAAATAATACATACTGATGTACAATGAGTGTTGAGGCTCGCGGCAGGTATCATTATTTTCTGACCTTCACAAATGATTTGAGAATATATGGGTATATCTACTTGATGAAACATAAGTCTGAAACATTTGAAAAGTTCAAAGAATTTCAGAGTGAAGTGGAAAATCATCGTAACAAGAAAATAAAGTTTCTACGATCTGATCGTGGAGGTGAATATTTGAGTTATGAGTTTGTTCTTCATTTGAAACAATGTGGAATAGTTTCGCAACTCATGCCACCCGGAACACCACAGCCTAATGGTGTGTCCGAATGTCGTAACCGTACTTTATTAGATATGGTACGATCTATGTTGTCTTTTACTGATTTACCGCTATCGTTTTGGGGTTATGCTTTAGAGACGGCTACATTCACGTTAAATAGTGTTGGGGAATGTAGTATTTAAAATTTTTCCTACGATCATGCAAGATCTATCTAGGAGATGCATAGCAACGAGAGGGGAAGATTATGTCTACGTACCCTCGTAGACCGAAAGCGGACGCGTTATGAAACGCGGTTGATGTAGTCGAACGGCTTCGCGATCCAACCGATCAAGTACCGAATGCACAGCACCTCCGCGATCTGCACATGTTTAGCTCGGTGACATCCCTCGTACGCTTGATCCAGCTGAGGCCGAGGGAGAGTTTCGTCAGCACGACATCGTGATGACGGTGATGATGAAGTTACCAACGCAGGGCTTCGCCTAAGCACTACAACGATATGACCGAGGTGGAATTCTGTGGAGGGGGCCACCGCACACGGCTAAACAATTAACTTGTGTGTGTCGGATTTTGGGTTCCAGCAGACCCTTGAGGTTCGAACACTGGGGTGCGCGCGGAGATCTCTCCCCTACCGATCTACGTCCGATCCTCTCGTGCGAACTAAGATGAAAATGATGAACAACACAAGAGACACGAGGTTTATACTGGTTCGGGCCACCGTTGTGGTATAATACCCTACTCAAGTGTGTGGTGTGATGGATTGCCTCTGGGACTGATGATGTACAATACAAGGGAAGAACGGCCTCACGAGGGGTGTTCTTGAGCTGGTGCGGTGTGTTCTACTTAGTCTCTACTGGGTTTTCTCTCTCTCCTCTCTCTCTGCTGCTGCCCCCATTTTCCTTTGTGGAGGCTAGCTCTATTTATAGAGGCCCTGGGCCTCTCCCCAAATAATTGAGCGGGAAGAGCGCCAACAATTGGCCATTTTGAAGGGGAACATCTAGTACAAGTTATCCTGACCAAAGGTGGTCTTCGGCTGCCAAAAGCACTGGTGATGACACCGTCTTGGGTCCGGCTGGTCTTGGTCTCATTGCACCGGAATGGTAACCTTTGCCTGATACCTTGGCCTGTGCTTGCCCCCTTTGCACCAAAGGGGAAACAAGGACCCTGCGCAGGCCGGCGCCCGCCTGGCCTTGATCGTCATGGCTTGCGTCATGGGAACCTCGCGAGGTACCCTTGCATTGATCTCTCCGCCTCCTCGCGAGCCTGCCTGATGAGGCCGCTCTTGAGGAAGCTTCATGTCGTCCGCCCCGCGAGGCTCGGCCCCTCGCGAGGGTCTTGAGCTTGGGCTGATGAAGATGGGTCGCGCTGGGCCCCCACCTGAGCCACGCCGCAGGCCACAGGCAGGCAAGTCTGGGACCCCCGTTCCCAGAATGCCGACAGTGTGTCTATAGGGTGCCCCCCTCCCCCGTAAATAAAGAAGGGGAGGAGGAGGAGGAGGGCCAGCCTCAAGGGGTGTGCCCAAATAGGGGGATTCCTATTCCTAGTAGGAGTAGGTTTCCCCCTTTCCTAGTCCAAGTAGGAGAAGAAGGAAGGAGAGGAGAGGGAGAAGGAAAGAGGGGGGCGCCGCCCCCTCCCTAGTCCAATTCGGACAAGCCCATGGGGGAAGCACAACCTCCCCTTGTGGCCCTTCTCTCCTTTCCACTAAGGCCCATGAAGACCCAATACTTCCCCCGGCGAATTCCCGTAACTCTCTGGTACTCCGAAAAATACCCGAACCACTCAGAACCTTTCCGATGTCTGAATATAGCCTTCCAATATATCGATCTTTACATCTCGACCATTTCGAGACTCCTCGTCATGTCCGTGATCTTATCCGGGACTCCGAACAAACTTCGATCATCAAATCACATAACTCATAATACAAATCGTCATCAAATGTTAAGCATGCGTACCCTATGAGTTCGAGAACTATGTAGACATGACCGAGACATATCTCTGGTCAATAACCAATAGCGGAACCTGGATGCTCATATTGGCTCCTACATATTCTACGAAGATCTTTATCGGTCAAACCGCATAACAACATACGTTGTTCCCTTTGTCATCGGTATGTTACTTGCCCGAGATTCAATCGTCGGTATCATCATACCTAGTTCAATATTGTTACCGGCAAGTCTCTTTACTCGTTCTGTGATGCATAATCCCATAACTAACTCATTAGTCACATTGCTTGCAAGGCTTATAGTGATGTGCATTACTGAGAGGGCCCAGAGATACCTCTCCGACAATCGGAGAGAAAAATTCTAATCTCGATCTATGCCAACTCAACAAACACCATCAGAGACACCTGTAGAGCATCTTTATAATCACCCAGTTACGTTGTGACGTTTGATAACACACTAAGTGTTCCTCCGGTATTCGGGAGTTGCATAATCTCATAGTCATAGAACATGTATAAGTCATGAAGAAAGCAATAACAATAAACTAAATGATCATAGTGCTAAGCTAACGGATGGGTCTTGTCCATCACATCATTCTCTAATGATGTGATCCCGTTCATCAAATGACAACACATGTCTATGGTCAGGAAACTTAACCATCTTTGATTAACGAGCTAGTCAAGTAGAGGCATACTAGGGACACTCTGTTTGTCTATGTATTCCCCACATGTACTAAGTTTCCGGTTAATAAAATTCTAGCATGAATAATAAACATTTATCATGATATAAGGAAATATAAATAACAACTTTATTATTGCCTCTAGGGCATATTTCCTTCAGTCTCCCACTTGCACTAGAGTCAATAATCTAGTTCACATCGTCATGTGATTTCACACCAATAGTTCACATCTTTATGTGATTAGTTCACATCTCCATGTGAATAATACCCAAAGGGTTTACTAGAGTCAACAATCTATTTCACATCGCTATGTGATTAACACCCAAAGAGTGATCATGTTTTTCTTGTGAGAGAAGTTTAGTCAACGGGTTTGCAACATTCAGATCCGTATGTATTTTGCAAATTTCTGTGTCTACAATACTCTGCATGGAGCTACTCTAGCTAATTGTTCCCACTTTCAATATGTATCTAGATCGAGACTTAGAGTCATCTAGATTGGTGTCAAAAACTTGCGTCGACGTAACTCTTTACGACGAACTCTTTTATCACCTCCATAACCGATAAATATTTCCTTAGTCCTCTAAAGATAATTTTGACCGCTGTCCGGTGATCTACTGCTAGATCACTATTGTACTCCCTTGCCAAAATCATGCTAAGGTATACAATAGGTCTGGTACTCAGCATAGCATACTTTATAGAACCTATGACTGAGGCATAGGGAATGACTTTTCATTCTCTTTCTATTTTTTGTCATGGTTGGGTTTTGAGTCTTTACTCAACTTCACACCTTGCGACACAGGCAATAACTCCTTCTTTGACTGTTCCATTTTGAACTACTTCAAAAACTTGTCAAGGTATGTACATATTGAAAAAAAAATATCAAGCATCATGATCTATCTCTCTAGATCTTGATGCCCAATATGTGCGCAGCTTCTTCAAGGTCTTTCATTGAAAAATTCTTATTCAAGTATCCTTTTATGATGTCCAGAAATTCAGTATCATTCCTGATCAACAATATGTCATCCACATATAATATCAGAAATGCTACAGAGCTCCCTCTCACTTTCTTGTAAATACAAGCTTCTCCAAAAGTCTGTATAAAACTATATGCTTTGATCAACTCATCAAAGCATATATTCCAACTCTAAGATGCTTGCACTAGTCCATAGATAGATCGCTGGAGCTTGCACACTTTGTTAGCACCTTTAGGATTGAAAAAACCTTCTGGTTGCATCATATACAACTATTTTTTAATAAATCCATTAAAGAATGCAGTTTTGAAATCCATTTGCCATATTTCATAAAATGCGGCAACTGCTAACATGATTCGGACAGGCTTTTAAGCATCGATACAAGTGAGAAAAACTCATCGTTGTCAACACCTTGAACTTGTCGAAAACCTTTTTGTGGCAATTCGAGCTTTGTAGATAGTAACACTACTATCAGCGTCCGTCTTCCTCTTGAAGATCCATTTATTATGAATGGCTCACCGATCATCGGGCAAGTCAATCAAAGTCCATACTTTGTTCTTATACATGGACCCCATCTCAGATTTCATGGCCTTAAGACATTTCGCGAAATCTGGGCTCATCATCGCTTCCTCATAGTTTGTAGGTTCGTCATGGTCTAGTAACATGACTTCCAGAATAGGATTCCCATACCACTCTGGTGCAGAACATACTCTGGTTAACCTACGAGGTTTGGTAGTAACTTGATCTGAAGTTTCATGATCATCATCATTAACTTCCTCACTAATTGGTGTAGGTGTCACTTGTCACACCCTAGCTAGTTCAAGCATTAGAGTGTGCATCATGTTTAAATTTCTCTTAAATTTGAAATGGGGTAGGCAGAAACCCCCAACACCCCCCTGGAAACAACTAGGGTTTACTAAAATTATTTTCAATAAACCTGAAATGCCCTTCTAAAAAGTTCACCCTCTTTGTCTTGGGTTAGAACCTCTGGCAAAATTGGTGCACAATTTTCTAGGTCAACAGAAGGTCATTGAATAAAAGCATAAGTATTTGAATTAGGGCATTTAAATGCTATAAAATAATTTAAATGCTCAAATAATCCTGGAAATAAATGTTTGCTGTTGGAAATAATCTAAACAGAGCCCACAATTATTTTCAGGATTTTTGGAAACGTTTTAGTATTTTATTTAAAGCCCAACAGTTGCAGTTAAATAGAAAAACAGAAACAAATAAAAAGAGAGAGAGAGAGAGAGGGAAGCCCACCCGGGCCTTACCTGTGCTGGCCCAGCCCACCTGGCTCGGCCCAGCCTACTGGCTCTGCCACTCGTCCTCCTCCTCGCGCCAGAAGGACGCGGAGCGCGTGGCCGGCGCCCGCGGCCACACGCCGGCCACCTCCTGCTTCCGCCGACGCCTGGAGATGCCTAGGGGTGCCACGCGACCCCCACGTCCCCCTCTCATCCTCGCTCACTCTCCCCTCATCTCCCTCACCCTCTCCCGCACCATGGCCGACGAGCTTGTCGCCGTCTCACCGCCATAGTCGCGCTCTCCGTCACCCCTTGCCTCTCTGACCTGTCCAGAAGCTCCGCCGCGACGCCCTCACCCTCCCCATCGAGCCACGCTTCGCCGGAGGCCCTGCATCGCCGCTATCGCGTCGTCTTCAACCTCGGTACCCGCCGGACGCCGTTCATCGATTCGCCTCGCTCCGGTCGCTCCCGAGCCCACTGAGATGCTCATCGACCTTCCTGTGAGCTCCGCCGCCTTTCCCCTCTTCTTTCCCACGCGTTTGCACCCTCTAGGCCATAGTTCCACCATGGCCGAAGCTCGTCTCCGCTCGAGCTCGTCGCCGACGTTGCTTCGGCGACCATTTGGTCCTCCCGTGCTGTGCAACGTGCTTGCCGCATCGCGTAGTGCCTCGCTAGCGCTTCATTTTCTGTGTTTGCACGCCGCAGCCCACTCCCCGCACATGGCCGAACTCCGGCCGCCGCCTTGGAGCTCGCCGTCGTCGTCTCCGGACACCGTAGGCCCGGCCTCCACCACGACTAGATGCGCGCCTGCAAGAGCTCTCCAACGAGCCCAAGAACGGCCTCGCCAGTGCCCTGTGGGCGTTTTCCGAGCTGCGCCACCGTCTCGGGCCTCGCCGGCGTCGAGTCGCCGGCGAGTTTGACCCAGTTTGACTCCTGGGTGGGCCCAGGTAGACCCCCCCTGAGTCTATGACAGGTGGGGCCGGCCTGCTAACTAATTTAGGATTAGTTTAAATTAAATTTTAATTAAATCAGTCACTGACATGTGGGCCCAGGCCCCACTGACAGCTAATTAGTGTTAATCTAATCATGTTAATTAGCTGAGAGGCTGACAGAAGGGGCCCACCAGTCAGGTTTGACCTGGGCTGGCGCCTTTGACCTGCTGAGGTCAGCATGACGCAATGATGCAGTAATGCATTTTCTGGATTTATTTTTATTCAGGAAATTCCAGAAAATAGTTAAAACTTCTAAAAATCATAGAAAATCAACCATAGCTCCAAATGCAAAGATTTATATATGAAAAATGATCAGAAAAATTCAATCTATCCATCTGTAATGGTTTCATGCATGACAAAACAAGTTTACCTTGCTGTTTAAGCAGAATAAGGAAATGCACTATTAAGGCCATGTTTAATGAGCTAATATTTGAATCTTTGATTCAAATGAGTTCATTCCTTTCTGTTATAGCTTGCATTAGGCCAAGACACATTCATATTGCCATGTCATAGCATGCATCATATTGTTGCATATCGTCATGTGTTGATTGTGTTTCGATGTGTTCTTCGTGGTAGGTTCTGCCTCCGAGGATATTCACGAGTATCCAACTGAAGGGCAATATCCCACTACCACTCCATCAGGCAAGCAACCATTGATCATTCCGATACAAACCCATGTTCTCGCTTCTGCTCTTGTTTACTGCATTAAGACAACGCGATTCAAACTGCTGTGTGCTATGGTAGTTGAACCCTTATCCTCTGCATGACCTGTCATTGCCACGGTAACTAGATGAAACCCACTAGCATGTGTAGGAGTTGATTGAGCCATGTATGTGATTCCTACCTTGCTATGCCTGCTATGCTTAGAGTTGTGTCAGGTCTGGTTCATCTGGGTGATGGGCCAGAGTGAAATGCTTATGCCGGTAATGTGCGGGATGTGTTGAACATGTTTGGTAAAGGTATCGATGAGAGGCCATGTAGGAGTACATGGTGGGTTGTTTCATTGAGGCCGTCCCTAAGAACTGAGATCTGTATGTGTGATTTAAGATTCAGCTACTACCATGCATTGGGATCCTTAATTGACCCTCTCGGCTTCTTAACCACCCTAGTACTCTGTCCAGGAGTTGCAAATAGTTTCTGGTGTTTGTAGGTTATGTGTTGGCGGCCGTGCGTAGCGCTGACCCTAGGGGTGGGCTATGTTGCCGTAGATACACCGTGGCCGGGTATGCCGGGCGCCCGTTTGGCGTCTCGGGACCCTGTTCACATCGTTCGGGGCCGTATGTGGAAACCTCGGCCAAACTCCCTGCCGATGGAACCTGGATAGGCGATAAACCTGGACTAGAGACTTAAGTGTTAGGTAGGCCGTGGCCGACACCCTCGCTGGGCTTCCGCTTGAAGGTTGCCGAGTACATGTCATGTAATCGGCGGTAAGTGGTGAAAGCGTGTATGAAGAAGTACACCCCTGCAGGGTATAAAACTATTCGAATAGCCGCGTCCGCGGTAAAGGAGTACTTGGTTGCCTATACAGTTCATAGACAAGTTAATGGATACTACTAAAAGACTCAAGATAAGTGTGAGTACCGAGGATGGCCCTCTCGTAGGATGACGAGGGAGGATCCACGGTGGAGTATTGTGTTGGTGAGTAGTGGACTCGTGTGCGAAAACTATTTTACTGGTGAAGTTCCGTAGGATAGCTTAGCCAAGAGTCAAAGCTGGCTTGCTGCAATAACCCCACCACCTTCTTGAGAATGAGCATGTATATTAGGTTCTGATGTAAGACTTGCTGAGTACCTTGTACTCATGTTTGCTTATTTATTGTTTTCAGACGACAACACTGCCCCCTCCGATGGGTTTTATGTAGACCTTGACGTCGACGAGTGACTAGCCACCCAGGTGGTGATCCTGGCCATGGAGGGCCCTATGTAGATAGACAGGCTTCAAGAAGCCTTCTTTCTTTCTAGAGTCTGTACTCAGACTAGTTGCTTCCGCATGTGCTTGTATGTTTGTATGACTTGAGTGTCGGGTCATGTGACCCTATCTGTATGAACATGTTATGTATGGCTCCCTGGAGCCTTTAAATAAAGTACTTGAGTTGTAGAGTTTTGTTGTGATGCCATGTTGTATGTACTCATATCGGGCATATTATGTGTATGATTGAAATGCTTGGTATGAGTGGGATCCGACAATCTAGTTGTTTATCCTTGGCAGCCTTTCTTATGGGGAAATGTAGTCTAGTGTTCCTTGAGCCATAGTAGTCCGCTACAGCCCGGTTCACCGGAGTCCTGCTAGCCTAGCACTACTGTTCAGGACACTTGACTGGCTGGCATGTGTTTCACTTCGTTCCTATGTCTGTCCCTTCGGGGAAATGTCACGCTGTGACTTCCGGAGTCCTGCCTAGCCTGCTACAGCCCGGGTTCCCCGGAGTCCTGTTAGCCCAGTGCTACAGCCCGGAATCAATCGCTGATGACCGACATGCTCGATGTGATTCATGTATGCCTGTCTCCATAGGTCTGTGCCGCTTTGGGTTCATGACTAGCCATGTCGGCCCGGGTTCTCTGTCATATGGATGCTAGCGACACTATCATATACGTGAGCCAAAAGGCGCAAACGGTCCCGGGCCATGGTAAGGAGACACCCGTGGGATACCGTGCGTGAGGCCGCAAAGTGATATGAGGTGTTACCGGCTAGATCGATGTGACTTGGAATCGGGGTCCTGACAGCGTTGGCATCAGAGCGGGACTGCCTATAGGTTCGTTGAGCCAAACCGGTCAATGTCGAGTCTAGAAATGCTTTAGTTATATGTAGGGGAATTGATTATGGGAGGGAACGTAAGGCTCTTTTACTCCTTTACCCTATGTCTATGATCTGAGTCATTCTCTTCTCATTCAACGTGGGTTAAGGACTAGGCTCTCTTCTTCTATCAGGTTCACGTGCTACTAATCCGTAGTAGCTTATAGGATTGTTGTTACAAGTCCCAGTTCAGTTTCTACTATTCTTAGTATGTTGCTAATTGGATCATAACCTTGATATGATGATGTTGAGTGGTATTGCGAACTGTTGTGGATGTCTCAAATCTTTTTCTGAGCATTTACAGCTGTTATGCTGTCCGATTTTCCCTAGAAATTCTGATGTCTTTACATTGTGGTTGTGCTTTCAGATGGCCAACCGTGTTAAAAACCAAGTGGTTCGCCTGACCCGGTGCCTCGACGTGCCCGGTCATACTGCTATGCTAGTCCGGGTAATGATCGAGACGGGCTACCGTTGGTATCCTGAATACACCGTCGAAGAGCAGCTCCGCGACTTTAATCAAAGCCAATATCTCTGCACCGTCAGGATATTTCCTTCTTATCCTGGATCTACCGAGCCCCATCACTGTTCCTATGGACTCGGGGTTACTGTTGAGATGGCTGTGCAGGATGCTGCCTATTCCATGATGACCATCTTGCGAGTCCGGACTGGCCTGCTTCGGAACACCGACTTCCGTTACATGCCAGCTTCACTTCCGGGAGTGCAAGGGTATCTTCAGGCTATCTATGCTGACTCCACTCAGGAGGACTCATTAACTCGTACCACTGCCGAGATGCTCGAAGATAAGGACCGAGAGAATCGGGCCTTGAGGCTGGAGCTTTTCAATACCCGTGCTGATCATTGGGCCACATTGACTCGGTTTGCACCTGCGGTGCAAGCTGGATGTATGGATACAAGGGATCTGTATCCTGTGAGATCAGCTCTGCCAGACATGGTGGATTGGCGTGATGTGGGAGGCATCACCCCACCCCCGTGGTCCCCGCAGGCCACCGTTTGTTGGTCCAAGACCTCATCCTAGCCCCTATGGTCCACAGGCTCCTCGGGACCGTCTGTTCCCGGATGGTCACGTTGAACTTCCAGGCTATGGAGGTGACTTCTATGAGGACTACTACGGAGCTGTCTGAGTTAGTAGTAGTACCACTAGTATTGTAGTAGTTGTATCTCCACTGTCCTGCGTGACTTGTGGAATACGACTTAGTGTGTAGTCAATTCTGGAGGTGTAGACAAATAATGTATAGGAGCTTGGAATGCCTCCGATGAGATGTAATGTCTTTCATCATAGTTGTACTGTAGCCTGGGCTTGTACTAAACTATGTATGATGTGTATGACCGTTGGTATATATATGGCAGTTTTATATTACCATGACATACGGATGAACATCTCTGCATTCCGTGTTATCCATTACATTCTGCACTTCCTTGCTAAGTTTGAGCCATCCTTATCTAAACCATTGTCTTGTTTTCTCCTAGGATGGTCAACACTCGCAGCAACCCTGCTGCCTCGGAGCAGGGGGAAGCCAGTGCAGCTAGGGGTGAAAATCTGCCTCACCCGCCTTCTCTGGCTGAAGTAATGCTGGAGGCGGAAAGAAACAAGCGTGAGACTAACCGCCTGCTAGAGCGGATTGAGCAGAACACTGCACGCCACCCGCGAAATGACTTGGTGTCGATCAATGACTTTATCAAGCTGTACCCACCAAAGTTTAACCATTCCGTCGAACCCCTCGACGCGGATGACTGGCTTCGCAGCATTACCCACAAGCTACGTTCTGCCAACGTAGCCGAAGCCGACAAGGTTACCTATGCTGCCTATCACCTCGAAGGCCCTGCTAGCCTTTGGTGGGAAAACTTCGAAGCTATGCGCCCGGTCGGCCAAATCACTACTTGGGCTGAATTCAGTGAGGCTTTCCGTGAGCATCACATTCCGGAAGGTCTCATGGATCGCAAGAGGGAGGAGTTCTGCAACTTCACCCAAGGAAGACTGATTGTGGATGCATATAGTCGTGAATTTGGGAATCTGGCACGCTATGCCCCTGAAGAGGTATCTACTGACGCTAAGAAGCAGGCAAGGTTCCGCAAGGGACTTAGCCCTGAGCTTTGTCGCGATCTTCGTCTGCACGAGTGCACCTCCTTTCAGAAGTTGGTCAATAAAGCCATCAGTGCAGAGACGGTCCAGACTGATTATGACGCTTCACGCAAGCACTGCCGTGATTTTGGCTCTCCATCCGGCTCTGGAACTCAGAAGCACCGGCTGTGGATTCCAAGCACGGCACTGCCACCCAGGTTCATCCCGAGGCCATCCTTTGAGGCGCCTCGTCCCAACCAGCAATTTGCACCGCCCAAGCCCTATGGTGGCCCCGCTGCTAATGCTGCTCCATGCCCCAATGTGGTGACATGCTTTAAGTGTGGAGAGCCGGGTCACTATAGTCGAGAGTGTCCCCAGAACAACAACCCCATTCAGACTGGAAAGTCCGTTGGCCGTGGTAAGCCCGCGGGAAAGACATTCTATGCCAAGCCGGTCACCACTGCCCGTGGCCATGTCAACTATGTTTCAGCCGAGGAAGCTCATGAGGATCCCAACGTCGTCCTTGGTACGCTCCTTGTTAACTGCCATGCGGCATCTATTCTTTTCAATACTGGAGCATCTCATTCATTCATATCCGAGAACTATGCTCGATTGCACAACACGACATTCTGTGACATGCCCTCTACCATGGAAATTCAAACTCCTGGCTCTAGATGGCAAACTTCTAGAGTAAGCCATGGGAACGAAATTCTTGTCAATAGACTTGTCTTCCTTGCATCCTTAATAGCTCTCAAGTCCTCGGACATAAACATCATCTTGGGTATGGACTGGATGTCAGCTCATTATGCTAAGATCGACTGTGCCACTAGAACGGTTCAACTTACTCACCCATCGGGCAAGACAGTCAATGTCTTAACTCGAGTGGCCAAGCGCCAGTTTTACTCTTTAAATGCCAACCCCCTTCCAGATCTTGAGGATGTTCCGGTAGTCCGAGACTTTCCGGATGTCTTTCCAGAAGAACTGCCAGGTGTTCCACCTGACAGGGATGTTGAGTTTGTGATAGACCTTGTTCCAGGAACCGTTCCAATTTCTAGAAGACCCTACAAGATGGCACCCTTAGAACTAGCCGAGCTTAAGAACCAACTCGATGAGTCCTTGAAAAAGGGTTTCATCCATCCTAGTTCCTCTCCTTGGGCTTGCCCCGTCCTCTTCGTTAAGAAGAAGGATGGAACGGGTCGAATGGTTGTGGATTACCGACCTGTCAATTTGGTCACCATCAAGAACAAATATCCGCTTCCCAGGATCAACGATCTGTATGATCAGCTCGCTGGATCCTCAGTCTTTTCCAAGATGGATCTAAGGTTGGGCTACCATCAAATCAAAATCAGAAACGGGGACATTCCCAAAACGGCCTTTGTTACTCGTTATGGCCAATACGAGTACACCGTGATGTCCTTCGGTTTAACCAATGCCCCAGCCACCTTCTCCCGGTTAATGAACTCGGTTTTCATGGAGTACTTGGACAAATTTGTCGTAGTATACATCGATGACATACTCATCTACTCCAAGAATGAAGAGGAACATGCCGAACATCTAAGGCTGGTATTGATGAAACTTCGAGAGCATCGCCTTTACGCCAAATTCTCCAAGTGTGAATTTTGGTTGCCAGAAGTGACCTATCTAGGCCATGTAATCTCTGGTAAGGGTATTGCTGTCAATCCCGAGCGAGTTCAAGCCGTCCTTGATTGGACTCCACCTGAGACGGTTAAGCAAGTTCGGAGCTTCCTTGGCTTAGCGAGCTATTGCCGCCGTTTGGTCGAGAATTTCTCCAAGGTTGCTAAACCTCTAACTGAACTCCTCAAGAAAGATAAAAAGTTCGAGTGGACTCCACAGTGCGAGTTCAGTTTTCAGGAACTGAAAAGACGCTGACATCTGCTCCCGTACTGGTACCACCAGATTTCTCCAAGGACTTTATTATCTATTGCGACGCCTCGCGACAAGGACTAGGTTGCATACTCATGCAAGATCGTCAGGTAATTGCCTATGCTTCACGGCAATTACACCCACATGAGGAAAATTATCCCACACATGATCTAGAGCTTGCAGCTGTAGTCCATGCACTTAAAACCTGGCGACATTACCTCCTCGGTAATCATTGCGAGATCTTCACCGATCACCAAAGTTTGAAATATATCTTCACCCAACCAGACTTGAATCTCAGGCAAAGACGTTGGGTTGAGTTGATCTTGGATTACGACTTAGGAATAACATACACCCCGGGCAAAGCCAATGTCATGGCTGATGCGCTAAGCCATAAGTCCTATTGTAACAACCTGATGTTACAACAAAGTCAACCATTTCTCCATGAGGAATTTCGTAAGCTAAATCTTCACATTGTTCCTCGAGGATTCCTATCCAGCCTGGTGGCGAAACCTACCCTTATGGATCAAATCATAACCGCCCAGCGGTATGATAAGGACATATCCCGGATTAAGGAAAACATCGCTAGCGGAGTTGCTAAATGTTTCTCCATGGATGAGCGAGGTGCTGTCTTCTTCGAGAACCATTTGGTGGTTCCCAAGAAACAACATCTGCGCCAGTTGATCCTTAAGGAAGCTCATGAATCCCCTCTCACCATTCATCCCGGTAGTACTAAAATGTATCAAGACCTACGCCAGAGGTTTTGGTGGACTAGGATGAAGAGAGAAATCGCTCAATACATTGCTAATTGCGATGTTTGTCATCGTGTTAAAGCAGAGCATCAACGGCCTGCTGGCACCCTTCAACCTTTGGCTATTCCCGAGTGGAAATGGGATAAAATCAGTATGGATTTCATCACTGGGTTTCCCAGGACCAAGAGAGGGAATAATGCCATCTTCGTCGTGATCGACCGACTTTCCAAAGTAGCCCATTTCCTACCTGTTCGTGAGAGTATCGCCGCTAGCCAGCTAGCCGATTTATACATCTCCCGAATAGTGTCTCTTCATGGTGTTCCATTGGAAATTAACTCAGACCGTGGGAGTCTCTTCACCTCTCGATTTTGGGAAAGTTTCCAAAATGCTATGGGAACTCGTCTCTCTTTTAGCACCGCCTTCCATCCTCAATCAAGTGATCAAGTAGAACGAGTCAATCAAATTCTAGAAGATATGCTCCGAGCTTCTGTCATCTCGTTTGGAATGAGTTGGGAGAAATGCCTTCCATTCGCGGAGTTTGCTTATAATAATACTTATCAAGCCAGCTTAGGCAAGGCTCCTTTCGAAGTTCTCTATGGACAAAAATGCCGAACGCCTCTTAACTGGTCAGAAACCGGGGAAAGACAACTCTTTGGCCCGGATATGATTCAGGAAGCAGAAGAGCAGGTTCGTGTAATTCGTGAGAAATTGAAAACAGCCCAATCTCGTCAAAAGAGTCAATATGATCGTAAACATAAGCCTATGACTTATGAAGTCTACGAGAAGGCTTACCTTCGGGTTACCCCGTTAAAGGGAACCCATCGTTTTGGTATCAAAGGCAAATTGGCTCCTCGTTACATTGGACCCTTTCGCATTCTTGCCAAACGAGGAGAAGTTGCCTACCAATTGGAACTACCTCCGCATCTTTCCAGAGTTCACGATGTCTTCCACGTTCCACAACTCAGGCGTTGCTTCGCGGATCCTATCCGTGGAGTGGACCACGAAACGCTTGATCTACAAGATAACCTCTCATATCGGGAATATCCCGTTCGTATCCTTGATCAAGCCGAGCGTACCACTCGATGTCATAATATCAAGTTTCTCAAGGTTCAATGGTCACACCATTCCGAGAAAGAAGCCACTTGGGAAAGGGAGGATCGTCTTCGACTCGAGTACCCACCTTCTTTCCAGAGGATCCTAAATCTCGGGACGAGATTCTTTTGAGTGGGGGTGAGTTGTCACACCCTAGCTAGTTCAAGCATTAGAGTGTGCATCATGTTTAAATTTCTCTTAAATTTGAAATGGGGAAGGCAGAAACCCCCAACACCCCCCTGGAAACAACTAGGGTTTACTAAAATTATTTTCAATGAACCTGAAATGCCCTTCTAAAAAGTTCACCCTCTTTGTCTTGGGTTAGAACCTCTGGCAAAATTGGTGCACAATTTTCTAGGTCAACAGAAGGTCATTGAATTAAATCATAAGTATTTGAATTAGGGCATTTAAATGCTATAAAATAATTTAAATGCTCAAATAATCCTGGAAATAAATGTTTGCTGTTGGAAATAATCTAAATAGAGCCCACAATTACTTTCAGGATTTTTGGAAACGTTTTAGTATTTTATTTAAAGCCCAACAGTTGCAGTTAAATAGAAAAACAAAAACAAATAAAGAGAGAGAGAGAGAGGGAAGCCCACCCAGGCCTTACCTGTGCTGGCCCAGCCCACCTGGCTCGGCCCAGCCTACTGGCTCTGCCAGTCGTCGTCCTCCTCGCGCCAGAAGGACGCGGAGCGCGTGGCCGGCGCCCGCGGCCACACGCCGGCCACCTCCTGCTTCCGCCGACGCCTGGAGACGCCTAGGGGTGCCACGCGACCCCCACGTCCCCCTCTCATCCTCGCTCACTCTCCCCTCGTCTCCCTCACCCTCTCCCCCACCATGGCCGACGAGCTTGTCGCCGTCTCACCGCCATAGTCACGCTCTCCGTCACCCCCTCGCCTCTCTGACCTGTCCAGAAGCTCCGCCGCAACGCCCTCGCCCTCCCCACCGAGCCACGCTTCGCCGGAGGCCCTGCATCGCAGCCATCGCGTCGTCTTCAACCTCGGTACCCGCCGGACGCCGTTCATCGATTCGCCTCGCTCCGGTCGCCCCCGAGTCCACTGAGCTGCTCATCGACCTCCCTGTGAGCTCCGCCGCCTTTCCCCTCTTCTTTCCCACGCGTTTGCACCCTCTAGGCCATAGTTCCACCATGGCCGAAGCTCATCTCCGCTCGAGCTCGTCGCCGGCGTCGCTCCGGCGACCATTTGGTCCTCCCGTGCTGTGCAACGTGCTTGCCGCATCGCGTAGTGCCTCGCTAGCGCTTCAGTTTCCGTGTTTGCACGCCGCAGCCCACTCCCCGCACATGGCCGAACTCCGGCCGCCGCCTTGGAGCTCGCCGTCGTCGTCTCCGGCCACCGTAGGCCCGGCCTCCACCACCACTAGATGCGCGCCTGCAAGAGCTCTCCAATGAGCCCAAGAACGGCCTCGCCTGTGCCCTGTGGGCATTTTCCGAGCTGCGCCACCGTCTCGGGCCTCGCCGGCATCGAGTCGCCGGCGAGTTTGACCCAGTTTGACTCCTGGGTGGGCCCAGGTAGACCCCCCTGAGTCTATGACAGGTGGGGCCGGCCTGCTAACTAATTTAGGATTAGTTTAAATTAAATTTTAATTAAATCAGTCACTGACATGTGGGCCCAGGCCCCACTAACAGCTAATTAGTGTTAATCTAATCCTGTTAATTAGCTGAGAGGCTGATAGAAGGGGCCCACCAGTCAGGTTTGACCTGGGCTGGCGCCTTTGACCTGCTGAGGTCAGCATGACGCAATGCTGACGCAGTAATGCATTTTCTGGATTTATTTTTATTCGGGAAATTCCAGAAAATAGTTAAAACTTCTAAAAATCATAGAAAATCAACCATAGCTCCAAATGCAAAGATTTATATATGAAAAATGATCAGAAAAATTCAATCTATCCATCTGTAATGGTTTCATGCATGACAAAACAAGTTTACCTTGCTGTTTAAGCAGAATAAGGAAATGCACTATTAAGGCCATGTTTAATGAGCTAATATTTGAATCTTTGATTCAAATGAGTTCATTCCTTTCTGTTGTAGCTTGCATTAGGCCAAGACACATTCATATTGCCATGTCATAGCATGCATCATATTGTTGCATATCGTCATGTGTTGATTGTGTTTCGATGTGTTCTTCGTGGTAGGTTCTGCCTCCGAGGATATTCACGAGTATCCAACTGAAGGGCAATATCCCACTACCACTCCATCAGGCAAGCAACCATTGATCATTCCGATACAAACCCATGTTCTCGCTTCTGCTCTTGTTTACTGCATTAAGACAACGCCATTCAAACTGCTGTGTGCTATGGTAGTTGAACCCTTATCCTCTGCATGACCTGTCATTGCCACAGTAACTAGATGAAACCCACTAGCATGTGTAGGAGTTGATTGAGCCATGTATGTGATTCCTACCTTGCTATGCCTGCTATGCTTAGAGTTGTGTCAGGTCTGGTTCATCTGGGTGATGGGCTAGAGTGAAATGCTTATGTCGGTAATGTGAGGGATGTGTTGAACATGTTTTGGTAAAGGTATCGATGAGAGGCCATGTAGGAGTACATGGTGGGTTGTTTCATTGAGGCCGTCCCTAAGAACTGAGATCTGTATGTGTGATTTAAGATTCAGCTACTACCATGCATTGGGATCCTTAATTGACCCTCTCGGCTTCTTAATCACCCTAGTACTCTGTCCAGGAGTTGCAAATAGTTCTGGTGTTTGTAGGTTATGTGTTGGCGGCCGTGCGTAGCGCTGACCCTAGGGGTGGGCTATGTTGCGGTAGATACACCGTGGCCGGTGCCGGGCGCCCGTTTGGCGTCTCGGGACCCTGTTCACATCGTTCGGGGCCGTATGTGGAAACCTCGGCCGGACTCCCTGCGGATGGAACCTGGATAGGCGATAAACCTGGACTAGAGACTTAAGTGTTTAGGTAGGCCGTGGCCGACACCCTCGCTGGGCTTCCGCTTGAAGGTTGCCGAGTACATGTCGTGTAAACGGCGGTAAGTGGTGAAAGCGTGTATGAAGAAGTACACCCCTGCAGGGTATAAAACTATTCGAATAGCCGCGTCCGCGGTAAAGGACTACTTGGTTGCCTATACAGTTCATAGACAAGTTAATGGATACTACTAAAAGACTCAAGATAAGTGTGAGTACCGAGGATGGCCCTCTCGTAGGATGACGAGGGAGGATCCGTGGAGTATTGTGTTGGTGAGTAGTGGACTCGTGTGCGAAAACTATTTTACTAGTGAAGTTCCGTAGGATAGCTTAGCCAAGAGTCAAAGCTGGCTTGCTGCAATAACCCCACCACCTTCTTGAGAATGAGCATGTATAGTAGGTTCTGATGTAAGACTTGCTGAGTACCTTGTACTCATGTTTGCTTATTATTGTTTTCAGACGACAACACTGCCCCCTCCGATGGGTTTACGTAGACCTTGACGTCGATGAGTGACTAGCCACCCAGGTGGTGATCCTGGCCATGGAGGGCCCTATGTAGATAGACAGGCTTCGAGAAGCCTTCTTTCTAGAGTCTGTACTCAGACTAGTTGCTTCCGCATGTGCTTGTATGATTGTATGACTTGAGTGTCGGGTCATGTGACCCCTATCTGTATGAACATGTTATGTATGGCTCCTGGAGCCTTTAAATAAAGTACTTGAGTTGTAGAGTTTTGTTGTGATGCCATGTTGTATGTACTCATATCGGGCATATTGTGTGTATGATTGAAATGCTTGGTATGAGTGGGATCCGACAATCTAGTTGTTTATCCTTGGCAGCCTTTCTTATGGGGAAATGTAGTCTAGTGTTCCTCGAGCCATAGTAGTCCGCTACAGCCCGGTTCACCGGAGTCCTGCTAGCCTAGCACTACTGTTCAGGACACTTGACTGGACGGCATGTGTTTCACTTCGTTCCTATGTCTGTCCCTTCGGGGAAATGTCACGCTGTGACTTCCGGAGTCCTGCCTAGCCTGCTACAGCCCGGGTTCCCCGGAGTCCTGTTAGCCCAGTGCTACAGCCCGGAATCAATCGCTGATGACCGACATGCTCGATGTGATTCATGTATGCCTGTCTCCATAGGTCTGTGCCGCTTTGGGTTCATGACTAGCCATGTCGGCCCGGGTTCTCTGTCATATGGATGCTAGCGACACTATCATATACGTGAGCCAAAAGGCGCAAACGGTCCCGGGCCATGGTAAGGCGACACCCGTGGGATACCGTGCGTGAGGCCGCAAAGTGATATGAGGTGTTACCGGCTAGATCGATGTGACTTGGAATCGGGGTCCTGACATCACTGGAACTGATTTATGTGATGAACTACTTTCCAATTCAGGAGAAGGTACAATTACCTCATCAAGTTCTACTTTCCTCCCACTCACTTCTTTCGAGAGAAACTCCTTCTCTAGAAAGGATCCACTCTTAGCAACAAAGATATTGCCTTCGGATCTGTGATAGAAGATGTACCCAACAGTTTCTTTTGGGTATCCTATGAAGATGCACTTCTCCGATTTGGGTTTGAGCTTATCAGGCTAAAACTTTTTCACATAAGCATCGCAACCCCAAACATTAAGAAACGATAGCTTAGGTTTCTTGCTAAACCGCAGTTCATATGGTGTCATCTCAACGGATTTTTAGACGGTGCCCTATTTAACGTGAATGCAGTTGTCTCTAATGCATAACCCCAAAATGATAGTGGTAAATCGGTAAGAGACATCATAGATCGCACCATATCTAATAAAGTACGGTTATGACGTTCGGACACACCATTACGCTGTGGTGTTCCAGGTAGCGTGGGTTGCGAAACTATTCGACATTGTTTCAACTGAAGGCCAAACTCGTAACTCAAATATTTCGTTTCCACGATCAGATCGTAGAAACTTTATTTTCTTGTTACGATGATTCTCCACTTCACTCTGAAATTTTTTGAACTTTTCAAACGTTTCAGACTTATGTTTCATTAAGTAGATATACTCGTATATGCTCAAATCATCTGTGAAGGTCAGAAAATAACGATACCCGCCGCGAGCCTCAACACTCATCGGACTGCATACATCGGTATGTATTATTTCCAATAAGTCAGTGGCTCGCTCCATTGTTCCGGAGAATGGAATCTTAGTCATCTTGACCATGAGGCATGGTTCGCAAGCATCAAATGATTCATAATCAAGTGATTCCAAAAGTCCATCCGCATGGAGTTTCTTCATGCGCTTTACACCATTATGACCTAAACGGTAGTGCCACAAGTATGTTGCACTATCATTATCAACTTTGCATCTTTTGGCAGCAATATTATGAATATGTGTATCACTACGATCGAGAATCAATAAACCATTCACCTTGGGTGTATGACCTCAGAAGGTATTATTCATGTAAACAGAATAACAATTACTTTTTGACTTAAATGAATAACCGTATAGCAATAAACATGATCCAATCATATTATGCTCAACGCAAACACCAAATAACATTTATTTTAGGTTCAACACTAATTCCGAAGGTAAAGGGAGTGTGTTATGGCGATCTTATCAACCTTGGAATCACTTCCAACACACATCATCACCTTGCCCTCAACTAGTCTTTGTTCATTTTGTAACTCCTATTTCGAGTTACTAATCATAACAACTGAACCAGTATCAAATACCTAGGGGCTACTATGAACACTAGTAAAGTACACATCAATAACATGTATATTATATATACTTTTGTTCACTTTTCCATCCTTCTTATCCGCCAAGTATTTGGGGCAGTTCCGCTTCCAATGACCATTTTCTTCGCAGTGGAAGCACTCAGTTTCAGTTTGGGTCTAGCTTTGGGCTTCTTCACGGGAGTGGCAACTTGCTTGCCATTCTTCTTGAAGTTCCCTTTCTTTCCCTTGCCCTTTTACTTGAAACTAGCAGTCTTGTCAACCATCAACACTTGATGCTTTTTCTTGATTTCTACCTTCGCCAATTTCAGCATCGCAAAGAGCTTGGGAATCGTTTATGTTATCCCTTGCATATTATAGTTCATCACTGAGTTCTGGTAACTTGGTGATAGTGACTAGAGAACTCTGTCAATCACTATCTTAGCTGGAAGATTAACTCCCACTTGATTCAAGTGATTGTAGTACTCAGACATTCTAAGCACATGCTCACTAGCTGAGCTATTCTCCTCCATCTTGTAGGCAAAGTACTTGTCAGAGGTCTCATAGCTCTTAACACGAGCATGAGTCTGTAATACCAATTTCAGCTCTTGGAACATCTCATATGCTTCGTGGCATTCAAAACGTTTTTTGAAGTCCCGTTTCTAAGCCGTAAAGTATGGCGCACTAAAATATCAAGTAGTCATCATACCGAGCTTGTCAAACGTTCATAACGTCTGCATCTCCTCCTGCAAAAGGTCCGTCACCTAGCGGTGCATCAAGGACATAATTGTTCTGTGCAGCAATGAGGACAATCCTCAGATCATGGATCTAGTCCGCATCATTGCTACTATTACCTTTCAACTTATTTTTCTCCAGGAACATATCAAAAATAAACGGGGAGCTATAACATGAGCTATTGATCTGCAACATAATTTGCAAATACTATCAGGACTAAGTTCATGATAAGTTAAAGTTCAATTAATCATATTACTTAGGAACTCCCACTTAGATAGATATCCCTCTAGTCATCTAAATGATCACATGATCCATATCAACTAAACCATGTCCGATCATCACGTGAGATGGAGTAGTTTTCAATGGTGAACATCACTATGTTAACCATATCTACTATATGATTCATGTTCGACCTTTCGGTCTCAGTGTTCCGAGGCCATATCTGCATATGCTAGGCTTGTCAAGTTTAACCCGAGTATTCCGCGTGTGCAAAACTGGCTTGAACGCGTTGTATGTGAACGTAGAGCTTATCACACCCGAACATCATGTGGTGTCTCGGCACAACGAACTGTCACAATGGTGCATACTCAGGGAGAACACTTATACCTTGAAATTTAGTGAGGGATCATCTTATAATGCTACCGTCGTACTAAGCAAAATAAGATGCATAAAAGATAAACATCATATGTAATCAAAATATGTGACATGATATGGCCATCATCATCTTGTGCCTTTGATCTCCATCTCTCAAGTACCGTCATGATCTCCATCCTCACCAGCATGACACCATGATCTCCATCATCTTGATCTCTATCAACGCGTCGTCACATGGTCGTCTTGCCAACTATTGCTTTTGCAACTATTGCTATCTCATAGCGATAAAGTAAAGCAATTATATGGCGCTTGCATCTTATGCAATAAAGAGACGACCATAAGGCTCCTGCCAGTTGCCGATTACTTTAACAAAACGTGGTCATCTCATACAATAATTTATATCTCATCACGTCTTGACCATATCACATCGCAACATGCCCTGCCAAAACAAGTTAGACGTCCTCTAGTTTGTTGTTGCAAGTTTTACGTGGCTGCTACGACCTTAGCAAGAACCATTCTTACCTATGCATCAAAAACCACAATGCGGTATAGTGATTGCTTTTTGATCTTCAGAAAGAACCCTGTTCATTGAATCTGATTCAACTAAAGTTGGAGAAACATACACCCACTAGCCACATGTGCACGAAGCACGTCGATAGAACCAGTCTCGCATAAGCATACTCGTAATGTCGGTGTGAGCCGCTTCATCCAACAATGCCGTTGAATCAAGAATCAACTAGTGACGGCAAGCAATATGTATATACCCACGCCCACAACTCCTTTGTGTTCTACTCGTGCATATAACATCTACGCATAGACCTGGCTTGGATGCCACAGGCAAGAACTCCTTCTTTGACTGTTCCATTTTGAACTACTTCAAAAACTTGTCAAGGTATGTACATATTGAAAAAATTATCAAGCGTCATGATCTATCTCTATAGATCTTGATGCCCAATATCTAAGCAGCTTCTCCAAGGTCAACCAGAGTACGATCTGCACTAGAGTGGTACGGTAATCCTGTTCTGGAGGTCATGTTACTTGACCATGATGAACCTACAAACTATGACGAAGTGATGATGAGCCCAGATTCCGTGAAATGGCTTGAGGTCATGAAATCTGAGATGGGATCCATGTATGAGAACAAAGTGTGGAATTTGGTTGACTTGCCCGATGATCGGCAAGCCATAGAGAATAAATGGATCTTCAAGAAGAAGACTAACGCTGACGGTAATGTTACTATCTACAAAGCTCGACTTGTTGTGAAAGGTTTTCGACAAGTTCAAGGAGTTGGCTACGATGAGACCTTCTCACCCGTAGCGATGCTTAAGTCTGTCCGAATCATGTTAGCAATGGCCGCATTTTGTGATTATGAAATTTGGCAAATGGATGTCAAAGCTGCATTCCTTAATGGATATCTTAAAGAAGAGTTGTATATGATGCAACCAGAAGGTTATTTTGATCCAAAAGGTGCTAACAAAGTGTGCAAGCTCCAGTGATCCATTTATGGACTGGTGCAAGCCTCTCGGAGTTGGAATATACACTTTGATAGTATCGTCAAAGCATATGGTTTTATACACACTTTTGGAGAAGCTTGTATTAACAAGAAAGTGAGTGGGAGCTATGTAGCATTTCTAATATTATATGTGGATGGCATATTGTTGATTGGAAATAATACAAAATTTTTGGATAACATAAAAGGATACTTGAATAAGAATTTTTCAATGAAAGACCTCGGTGAAACTGCTTATATATTGGGCATCAAGATCTATAGAGAGAGATCAAGACGCTTAATTGGACTTTCACAAAGCACATACCTTGATAAAGTTTTGAAGAAGTTCAAAATGGATCAGTCAAAGAAAGGGTTCCTGTGTTACAAGGTGTGAAGTTGAGTCAGACTCAATGCCCGACCACTGCAGAAGGAAGAGAGAAAATGAAAGTCATTCCCTATGCCTCAGCCATAGGTTCTATCATGTATGCAATGCTGTGTACCAGACCTGATGTGTGCCTTGCTATTAATTTAGCAGGGAGGTACCAAAGTAATCCAGGAGTGGATCACTGGACAGCAGTCAAGAACATCCTGAAATACCTGAAAAGGACTAAGGATATGTTTCTCGTTTATGGAGGTGACAAAGAGCTTGTCGTAAATGGTTACGTCGAAGCAAGCTTTGACACTGATCCAGATGACTCTAAGTCACAAACCGGATAAGTATTTATATTGAATGGTGGAGCTGTAAGTTGGTGCAGTTCCAAGCAAAGCGTCGTGGCGGGATCTACGTGTGAAGCGGAATAAATAGATGCTTCGAAAGCAGCAAATGAAGGAGTCTGGATGAAGGAGTTCATATCCGATCTAGGTGTAATACCTAGTGCATCGGGTCCAATGAAAATCTTTTGTGACAATACTGGAGCAATTGCCTTGGCGAAGGAATCAAGATTTCACAAGAGAACCAAACACATCAAGAGACGCTTCAATTCCACCCGCGGTCAAGTCAAGGAGGGAGACATAGAGATTTGCAAGATACGTACGGATCTGAATGTTGCAGACCCATTGACTAAGCCTCTCTCACGAGCAAAACATGATCAGCACAAAGACTCCATGGGTGTTAGAATCATTACTATGTAATCTAGATTATTGATTCTAGTGCAAGTGGGATACATAAGGAAATATGCCCTAGAGGCAATAATAAAGTTGTTATTTATATTTCCTTATATCATGATAAATGTTTATTACTCATGCTAGAATTGTATTAACCGGAAACTTAGTACATGTGTGAATACATAGACAAACAGAGTGTCCCTAGTACGCCTCTACTTGACTAGCTCGTTAATCAAAGATGGTTAAGTTTCCTGACCATAGACATGTGTTGTCATTTGATGAACGGGATCACATCATTAGAGAATGATGTGATGGACAAGACCCATCCATTAGCTTAGCATTATGATCGTTTAGTTTTATTGCTATTGCTTTCTTCATGACTTATACATGTTCCTCTGACTATGAGATTATGAAACTCCCGAATACCGAAGGAACACTTTGTGTGCTATCAAACATCACAACGTAACTAGGTGATTATAAATATGCTCTACAGGTGTCTCCGATGGTGTTTGTTGAGTTTGCACAAATCAAGATTAGGATTTGTCACTCCGTGTATCAGAGAGGTATCTCTAGGCCCTCTCGGTAATGCACATCACTATAAGCCTTGCAAGCAATGTGACTAATGAGTTAGTTACGGGATGATGCATTACGGAACAAGTAAATAGACTTGTCGGTAACGAGATTGAACTAGGTATGATGATACCGATGATGGAATCTCGAGCAAGTAACATACCGGTGACAAAGGGAATGATGTATGTTATTATGCGGTTTGACCGATAAAATCTTCGTAGAATATGTAGGAGCCAATATGAGAATCCATGTTCCGCTATTAGTTATTGACCGAAGATGTGTCTCGGTCATGTCTACATAGTTCTCGAACCCGTAGGTTCCGCACGCTTAACGTTCGATGATGATTTGTATTATGAGTTATGTGATTTGATGACCGAAGTTTTTTTGGAGTCCCGGATGAGATCACGGACATGACGAGGAGTCTCGAAATGATCGAGAGGTAAAGATCGATATATTGGAAGGTTATATTCGAACACCGGAATGGTTCCGAAGTGATTCGGGTACTTTTTGGAGTACCGGGAGGTTACCGGAACCCCCCGGTGAAATATTGGGCCTTCATGGGATTTAGTGTAGAGGAGAGAAGGGCCACATGGAGTGCCCCCCCCCATGGCAAGTCCGAATTGGACTAGGGAGGGGGCGGCGCCCCCCTCCTCTCCTCCTCCTTCCCTCTCTCCCCCTCTTGGAAACGATGGGGAGTCCAACTAGGATTGGGAATCCTAGTTGGACTCCCCCTATGGCGCACGCCCCCCTTGGCCGGCCTCCTCCTCCCCCCTCCTTTATATACATGGGCGGGGGGGCACCCCAAAACACAACAGACAATCTCTTAGCCGTGTGTGGTGCCCCCCTCCAAAGTTCAACACCTCGATCATATCGTCGTAGTGCTTAGGTGAAGCCCTGCGTCGGTAACTTCATCATCACCGTCGCCACGCCATCGTGCTGATGGAACTCTCCCTCGTCCTCAACTGGATCAAGAGCTCGAGGGACATCATCATGTTGAACGTGTGCTGAACACAGAAGTGCCGTACATTCAGTACTTGGATCGGTTGGATCGTGAAGACGTTCGACTACATCAACCGCGTTACTTGGATCGGTGTACGAGGGTACATAGACACACTCTCCCCTCTCGTTGCTATGCATCTCCTAGTTAGATCTTGCATGATCGTAGGAATTTTTTTGAATTACTACATTCCCCAACATATTCCAACGATGGGCTTCCTCAAATTGCCCTAGGTCTTCATGAGCAAGCAAGTTGGATGTACACCCACTTAGTTTTCTTTTTGATCTTTCATACACTTATAGCTCTAGTGCATCTGTTGCATGGAAATCCCTACTAACTCACATTGATATCTATTGATGGGCATCTCCATAGCCGGTTGATACGCCTAGTTGATTTGAGACTATCTCCTTCCTTTTGTCTTCTCCACAACCGCCATATTCTATTCCACCTATAGTGCTATGTCCATGGCTCACGCTCATGTATTGCGTGAAAGTTGAAAAGGTTTGAAAACACCAAAAGTATGAAACAATTGCTTGGCTTGTCATCGGGGTTGTGCATGATTTGAATATTTTGTGTGATGAAGATGGGGCATAGCCAGAATATACGACTTTGTAGGGATAAGCTTTCTTTGGCCATGTTATTTTGAGAAGACATAATTGCCTTGTTAGTATGCTTGAAATATTATTGTTTTTATGTCAATATTAAACTTTTGTTTTGAATATTATGGATCTGAACATTCATGCCACAATAAAGAAAATTACATGGATAAATATGTTAGGTAGCACTCCACATCAAAAATTCTGTTTTTATCATTTACCTACTCGAGGACGAGCATGAACTAAGCTTGGGGATGCTTGATACGTCTCCAACGTATCTATAATTTTTTTATTGTTCCATGCTATTATATTATCTGTTTTGGATGTTTTATATGCATTAATATGCTATTTTATATTATTTTTGGGACTAACCTATTAACCTAGAGCCCAGTGCCAGTTTCTATTTTTTCCTTGGTTTTGAGCTTCGCAGAAAAGGAATACCAAACGGAGTCCAAACACAATAAAACCTTCGCGATGATTTTTCTTGGACTAGAAGTCACCAAGGAGACTTGGAGTTCAAGTCAGAGGATCCACGAGACGGCCACAAGGGTGGAGGGCGCGCCCAAGGGGTTGGGCGTGCCCCCTGCCTTGTGGGCCCCTCGTGACTCCACCAACCTAATTCTTTTGCCTATATATTCACATATATTCCCAAACCACAAGAATGCTGGGGAACGTAGCATGCAATTTCAAAAAAAATCCTACGATCCAACTGATCTAGTACCGAACGTACAGCACCTCCGTGTTCAGCACACGTTCAGATAGATGATGTCCCTCGAACTCTTGATCCAGCAGAGGGTCGAGGGAGAGTTCCGTCAGGACGATGGCATGGTGACGGTGATGGTGATGTGACCCGCACAGGGCTTCGCCTGAGCACTATGATGCTATGACCGGAGGAGTAAATTGTGGAGGGGGCACCGCACATGGCTAAGAGAAAAATTGATGGGCCTTTGGGGTGCCACCCGCCCCCATATACAAAGGAGGAGAGGGGAGGCCGGCCGGCCCTAGGGGTGCACCAAGTGGGGGTAGTCCCACTAGGACTCCTAGTCCTAGTTGGCTCCCCCTTCCTTCCAACGGACAGTGGAAAGGGGAAAGGGGAAAGAGGGGGAGAGGGAGAAGGAAAGGGGGGCCGTGCCCCCACCCCTTGTCCAATTCGGTCTGCCATGGAGGGGAGCCACCTCTTGTGGGATGCCTCCTTCTCTGCACTATGGCCCATGAGGCCCATTAACTTTCCCAGGGGGTTCCGGTAACCTCCCGGTACTTCGAAAAACCCCCGAACCTCTTCGGAACCATTCTGGTGTCCGTACATAACCTTCCAATATATCAATCTTTACATCTCGACCATTTCGAGACTCCTCATCATGTTCGTGATCTCATCTGGGACCCCGAACAAACTTCGGTCATCAAATCACATAACTCATAATACAAATCGTCATCGAATGTAGCGTGCGGAACCTACGGGTTCGAGAACTATGTAGACATGACCGAGACACATCTTCGGTCAATAACTAATAGCGGAACCTGGATGCTCATATTGGCTCCTACATATTCTATGAAGATCTTTATCGGTCAAACCGCATAACAACATACGTCATTCCCTTTGTCATTGGTATGTTACTTGCCCGAGATTCGATCATCGGTATCATCATACCTAGTTCAATCTCGTTACCGGCAAGTCTCTTTACTCGTTCCATAATGCATCATCCCACAACTAACTCATTAGTCACATTGCTTGCAAGGCTCATAGTGATGTGCATTACCGAGAGGGCCCAGAGATACCTCTCCGATACACGGAGTGACAAATCCTAATCTTGATCTGTGCCAACTCAACAAACACCATCGGAGACACCTGTAGAGCATCTTTATAATCACCCAGTTACGTTGTGACATTTGATAGCACACAAAGTGTTCCTTCGGTATTCGGGAGTTGCATAATCTCATAGTCAAAGGAACATGTATAAGTCATGAAGAAAGCAATAGCAATAAAACTAAACGATCATAATGCTAAGCTAATGGATGGGTCTTGTCCATCACATCATTCTCTAATGATGTGATCCCGTTCATCAAATGACAACACATGTCTATGGTCAGGAAACTTAACCATCTTTGATTAACGAGCTAGTCAAGTAGAGGCGTACTAGGGACACTCTGTTTGTCTATGTATTCACACATGTACTAAGTTTCCGGTTAATACAATTCTAGCATGAATAATAAACATTTATCATGATATAAGGAAATATAAATAACAACTTTATTATTGCCTCTAGGGCATATTTCCTTCAGTCTCCCACTTGCACTAGAATCAATAATCTAGATTACATAGTAATGATTCTAACACCCATGGAGTCTTTGTGCTGATCATGTTTTGCTTGTGAGAGAGGCTTAGTCAACGGGTCTGCAACATTCAGATCCGTACGTATCTTGCAAATCTCTATGTCTCCCTCCTTGACTTGACCGCGGATGGAATTGAAGCGTCTCTTGATGTGTTTGGTTCTCTTGTGAAATCTGGATTCCTTCGCCAAGGCAATTCCTCCAGTATTGTCACAAAGATTTTCATTGGACCCGATGCACTAGGTATTACACCGAGATCGGATATGAACTCCTTCATCCAGACTCCTTCATTTGCTGCTTCCAAAGCAGCTATGTATTCCGCTTGACACGTAGATCCCGCCACGACGCTCTGCTTGGAACTGCACCAACTTACAGCCCGACCATTCAATATAAATACGTATCCAGTTTGTGACTTAGAGTCATCCGGATAAGTGTCAAAGCTTGCATCGACATAACCATTTACGACAAGCTCTTTGTGTAACACCCTGAGACCGATGTGCCAGTTGTCCTCCAGTTTTTCGTTGTTGTTGCTTTGTCATTTGCTTGCGTGTCGCTTCTTGTAATGTCATCATGTGCATTGCATCATCATGTTTTCAAAACTTGCATCTGTCCTGGCCTCCTCGTTCCTTCCGTTGTCCGTTCTGAGTCCAACCACACTTGCACGCGCCCGCGGCATGTTCGAAATAGTTTTTTTAAAGTGGCCGGAAAATGTTCTCGGAATGGGATGAGAGTTGACGTGTGGTCTTATTATAGTGTAGATAGACCACCTGTCAAGTTTCATCGCATTCGGAGCTCGTTTGATAGCCCAACCGTTAAACTATAGCGGCAATATAGCCGGTCTAACGTCAGACGTTTTCGGTCTCCGAAAACAGTCGCCGGGTCTCTCTCTTCTCTTCTCTCAGCTCGAGACCGTCTACACAGCCCACTACTCACTGCCAGGCCCTACCTAATCTCTCTCGTCAGCCGGCGACCCTCCTCGCACGCGCCCGAAAGCTGTCCCGGACCCGACTCGGGCTGTCGCTACCGTTGCGTCCGGATCATCCCCAAACATCTACAAAACATCACCGTTTTCTCATTTGGTTTTCCTAACCCATTTATTCTCGACCGTCGGATTCCAATCAGATGATCCAAACTCCCCTCTTTCCCTATATATATAGACTCCCTAGTCTAATTTAGGACCTAACCCTAAATTTTAGGCCTCTTGTCCCATCCATCCTTCTCTGCCGCCGCCACACCAAATCCCTCTCGGGATCCTCCCAGATCTGATCCAGCCAACCAGCACCAGCCTCTGCTTCCCCTCGATCCACCAATCCAGCCTCGTCTCACCTCCCGTGTCTGCTGCGCATCGAACCAGAGGAGCCCGAGGCCACCCGCAGCCGCGCCTCCTCGCAACCCGTCGGCGACCATCTCCATCAGGCCGGACCCCGCACCCCTCGTTGCTTCTCTTTCTCTCGCTCTCTCTCACATCTCTCTCTCTCTCTGTTCTCCCTTTCTCTGTCGACAGGAGCATCCCCGCGCCATGGCCTTGCTGAGCTCTGCCCACACCAGCGCCTCAAGCCGCCACCGTTCGCTCCAGATCCGGCCCTCCGTCAGATCCCGTCGTCCCAGTTCCGTTCCGGCCGCTTCCCGCCGACCCCACCGCCAGGAGCCCACGTCAAGCGCCGCTGCCTCCCCTGCCGACTGGAACCCCGCCGGATCCGATGGCGCGTAGAACCGCTGCCGCCCGAAGCTTCCTCGACCCCGTCGTCGACCAGATCCGCGTCTGCCCTGCGCCGCCTTGCCTTCCTCACCTGCATCTCGCCGGATGGAGCAGCCGCTGCGCCCCTGTCATCGCCGCTGCTTTGTCTCTATCGAGCAGAGAACGAACAGCAAACGCGCGCTCCTACCTGCGTTGACCGAGGCCGTGCCAGGCCAGATCCCGCCAGCGTCCGCCACGCGCATGGGCCTCCTTGCCTCTCCAAGGCCCAGCCTGTCGACCTCTCTCCTCTCCACCGAACGGGCCAAGCCCATGGGTGAGCCTCACTGCTGCGCCCCCTCCCACTGATGGGCCAACCAGATCAAGCCCGAGATGTATTTTTTTCCGCAGAACATTTTAGCTAATTTCCTGAGTACTACCCGTTTTGCAGAAAAGTCCCTCAACATCATGCATTTCATAACTCAACAACCGTGCATCGGTTTAAAATGATTCATATATGAAACTTGCTTAGAATTTTGTCTAGTTTAATATTATTCAATTTTCACCCATGTTTAAAATGTTTAAACATGCTGTTTGGTTAAATTTGTCCCTATGCCATGTTAAAATGGTTTAATTCATAACTAAATAACCGTAGCTCCGTTTTTAACAAACTTTATATGTAAATGGGGTAGAATTTTGCCTAGTTTATCATGGTGACATTGTTTTGCATGCCTAACAACTCTAAAATATGGTTTATGGCAGAACAGGACCTAACCTAATATATGCACATGAGGAGTTTCCGGATTTGTTGTTTGTTATTTCCGGCCTCATTTAAACTTGCCTAAATGTTTAGTTTACTTTGCTTCACCCTCTTGCCATGTTAATCAACATTTAATATTGTTGGGTACATAAACGAGATCGAACTAAATAACTTGTTGTGGTGTTTCGTCAATATGCAACTCGTTGCATATTGAGCTCCACTTAATTTGTAGGATTGTTTGTGCCCCTTGCCATGCCATGCTTCATTAAACCGGACATGCATCATACTTGATTGTGCATCATGCCATGTTCATGTCGTGGTTGTTTACTATGTTGTTTGCTTTCTTTCCGGTGTTGCTTCTTCGGGTTGGTTCCGGTAACATCGCGTTTGTGAGGATCCGTTCGACTACGTCCGTTTGTCTCCTTCATGGACTCGTTCTTCTTCCTTGCGGGATTTCAGGCAAGATGACCATACCCTCGAAATCACTTCTATCTTTTCTTGCTAGATGCTTGCTCTTTTGCTATGCCTATGCTACGATACCTACCACTTGCTTATCATGCCTCCCATATTGTGAACCAAGCCTCTAACCCACCTTGTCCTAGCAAACCGTTGATTGGATATGTTACCGCTTCGCTCAGCCCCTCTTATAGCGTTGTTAGTTGCAGGTGAAGATTGAAGTTTGTTCCTTGTTGGAACATGTTTACTTGTTGGGATATCACAATATATCTTATTTAATTAATGCATCTATATACTTGGTAAAGGGTGGAAGGCTCGGCCTTATGCCTGGTGTTTTGTTCCACTCTTGCCGCCCTAGTTTCCGTCATATCGGTGTTATGTTCCCAGATTTTGCGTTCCTTACGCGGTTGGGCTATTATGGGAACCCCTTGACAGTTCGCCTTGAGTAAAACTCCTCCAGCAATGCCCAACCTTGGTTTTACCATTTGCCACCTAGCCTTTTCTTTCCCTTGGGTTCTGCAGACTCAAGGGTCATCTTATTTTAACCCCCCCGGGCCAGTGCTCCTCTGAGTGTTGGTCCACCTGTCAGCTGCCGGTGGCCACCAGGGGCAACTCTGGGCTGGCCTACCCGTACCTAGGACAATCTGAGTGTGCCCTGAGAAAGAGATATGTGCAGCTCCTATCGGGATTTGTCGGCACATTCGGGCGGTGTTGCTGGATTTGTTTTAACTTGTCGAAATGTCTTGAAGAACCGGGATACCGAGTCTGATCGGAACGTCTCGGGAGGAGGTCTATTCCTTCGTTGACCGTGAGAACTTGTCATGGGCTAAGTTGGGACTCCCCTGCAGGGTTTTGAACTTTCGAAAGCCGTGCCCGCGGTTATGGGCAGATGGGAATTTGTTAACGTCCAGTTGTAGAAAACCTGAAGTTGACCTTAAATAAGATACATCAACCGCGTGTGTAACCGTGATGGTCTCTTTCCGGCGGAGTCTGGGAAGTGAACACGGTGTTGGAGTTATGTTTGACGTAGGTTGTTCTAGGATCACTTGTTGATCATAGTTTCTCGATCGTGCTTTGCCTTCTCTTCTCGCTCTCTTTTGCGAATATGTTAGCCACCATATATGCTAGTCGCTTGCTGCAGCTCCACCTCATACCTTTACCTTACCCATAAGCTTAAATAGTCTTGATCGCGAGGGTGTGAGATTGCCGAGTCCCCGTGACTCACAGATACTTCCAAAACCAGCTTGCAGGTGCCGATGAGTCCGTGCAGATGACGCAACCCAGCTCAAGGAGGAGCTCAATGAAGATATTGTCCTTTGTGTTGTTTCGTTCTAGTTGATCAGTAGTGGAGCCCAGTTGGGGTCAATCGGGGACCTTGTCGCATTTGGGGTTCTTCTTTTATTTTGGCTCCATAGTCGGGCCTTGATTGTATCTGGATGAAATGCTTTATTCATGTATTGTGTGAAGTGGCGATTGTAAGCCAACTATGTATCTCTTTCCCTTATGTATTACATGGGTCGTGTGAAGATTACCTCACGTGCGACATTGCTTTCAATGCGGTTATGCCTCTAAGTCGTGCTTCGACACGTGGGAGATATAGCCGCATCGAGGGCGTTACACTTTGTCACCTCCATAAATGAGAAACATATCCTTAGTCCTCTTCAGGTATTTCAGGATGTTCTTGACCGTTGTCCAGTGATCCACTCTTGGATTACTTTGGTACCTCCCTGCTAAACTAATAGCAAGGCACACATCAGGTCTGGTACACAACATTGCATACATGATCGAACCTATGGCTGAGGCATAGGAAATGACTTTCATTTTCTCTCTATCTTCTGCAGTGGTCGGGCATTGAGTCTGACTTAATTTCACACCTTGTAACACAAGGAAGAACCCTTTCTTTAACTGATCCATTTTGAACTTCTTCAAAACTTTATCAAGGTATGTGCTTTGTGAAAGTCCAATTAAGCGTCTTGATCTATCTCTATAGATCTTGATGCCCAATATATACGCAGCTTCACCGAGGTCTTTCATTGAAAAATTCGTATTCAAGTATCCTTTTATGCTATCCAAAAATTCTGTATTATTTCCAATCAACAATATGTCATCCACATATAATATTAGAAATGCTACAGAGCTCCCACTCACTTTCTTGTAAATACAGGCTTCTCCAAAAGTCTGTATAAAACCATATGCTTTGATTACACTATAAAAGCGTATATTCCAACTCTAAGAGGCTTGCACCAGCCCATAAATGGATCGCTGGAGCTTGCACACTTTGTTAGCACCTTTAGGATCGAGAAAACCTTTTGGTTGCATCATATACAACTCTTCTTTAAGAAATCCATTAAGGAATGCAGTTTTGACATCCATTTGCCAAATTTCATAATCATAAAATGCGGCCATTGCTAACATGATTCGGACAGACTTAAGCATCGCTACGGGTGAGAAGGTCTCATCGTAGTCAACTCCTTCAACTTGTCGAAAACCTTTCGCAACAAGTCGAGCTTTGTAGACAGTAACATTACCATCAAGGCCAGTCTTCTTGTTGAAGATCCATTTATTCTCTATAGCTTGTCGATCATCGGGCAAGTCAACCAAAGTCCACACTTTGTTCTCATACATGGATCCCATCTCAGATTTCTTGGCCTCAAGCCATTTCGCAGAATCTGGGCTCATCATCACTTCCTCATAGTTCGTAGGTTCGTCATGGTCTAGTAACATTACTTCCAGAACAATATTACCGCACCACTCTGGTGCGGAACATACTCTGGTTGACCTACGAGGATCGGTAGTAACTTGATCTGAAGTTTCATGATCATCATCATTAACTTCCTCACTAATTGGTGTAGGCATCACTGGAACTGATTTCTGTGATGAACTACTTTCCAATTCGGGAGAAGGTACAGTTACCTCATCAAGTTCTACTTTCCTCCCACTCACATCTTTCGAGAGAAACTCCTTCTCTAGAAAGGATCCATTCTTAGCAATGAATATCTTGCCTTCAGATATGTGATAGAAGGTGTACCCAACAGTTTCCTTTGGGTATCCTATGAAGCCGCATTTCTACGATTTGGGTTCGAGCTTATCAGGTTGAAGCTTTTTCACATAAGCATCATAGCCCCAAACTTTAAGAAATGATAGCTTAGGTTTCTTGCCAAACCACAGTTCATATGGTGTCGTCTCAATGGATTTATATGATGCCCTATTTAATGTGAATGCACCCGTCTCTAAAGCATAACCCCAAAACGATAGTGGTAAATCGGTAAGAGACATCATAGATCACACCATATCTAATAAAGTACAATTAAGACGTTCAGACACACCATTACGCTGTGGTGTTCCACGTGGCGCGAGTTGTGAAACTATTCCACATTGTTTAAAATGAAGACCAAACTCATAACTCAAATATTCACCTCCACGATCAGATCGTAGAAACTTTATTTTCTTGTTACGATGATTTCCCACTTGACTCTCAAATTCTTTGAACTTTTCAAATGTTTGAAACTTATGTTTCATTAAGCATATATACCCATATCTGCTCAAATCATCTGTGAAGGTCAGAAAATAACGATACCCGCCGCGAGCCTCAGCACTCATCGGACCGCATACATCAGTATGTATTATTTCCAATAAGTCAGTGGCTCGCTCCATTGTTCCGGAGAACGAAGTCTTAGTCATTTTGCCCATGAGGCATGGTTTGCAAGAATCAAGTGATTCATAATCAAGTGATCCAAAAGCCCATCAGTATGGAGTTTCTTCATGCGCTTTACACCAATATGACCTAAACGGCAGTGCCACAAATAAGTTGCACTATCATTATTAACTTTGCACATTTTGGCTTCAATATTATGAATATGTGTATCACTACGATCGAGATTCAACAAAAATAGACCACTCATCAAGGGTGCATGACCTTAAAAGATATTACTCACATAAATAAAACAACCATTATCTGATTTAAATGAATAACTGTCTCGCATCAAACAAGATCCAGATATAATGTTCATGTTCAATGCTGGCACCCGATAACAATTATTCAGGTCTAAAACTAATCCCGAAGGTAGATGTAGAGGTAGTGTGCCGACGGTGATCATATCGAACTTGGAACCATATCCGACGCGCATCGTCACCTCGTCCTTAGCCAATCTTCGTTTAATCCGTAGCCCCTGTTTCGAGTTGCAAATATGAGCAACAAAACCAATATCAAATACCCAGGCGCTACTACGAGCATTAGTATGGTACACATCAATAACATGTATATTAAATATACCTTTCACTTTGCCATCCTTCTTATCCGCCAAATACTTGGGGCAGTTCTGCTTCCAGTGACTAGTCCCTTTGCAGTAGAAGCGCTCAGTTTCAGGCTTAGGTCTAGACTTGGGCTTCTTCCCGGGAGCAACAACTTGCTTGCTATTCTTCTTGAAGGTCCCCTTTTTCCCTTTGCCCTTTTTCTTGAAACTCGGAGTGACAGATCCTAATCTTGATCTATGCCAACCCAACAAACACCTTTGGAGACACCTGTAGAGCATCTTTTAATCACCCAGTTATGTTGTGACGTTTGATAGCACACAAGGTGTTCCTATGGTATTCGTGAGTTGCATGATCTCATAGTCAGAGGAATATGTATAAGTCATGAAGAAAGCAATAGTGATAAAATTAACGATCATTATGCTAAGATAACAGATGGGTCTTGTCCATCACATCATTCTCTAATGATGTGATCCCGTTCATCAAATGACAACATATGTCTATGGTCAGGAAACTTAACCATCTTTGATCAACGAGCTAGTAAAGTAGAGGCATACTAGGGACACTCTGTTTTGTCTACGTATTCACACATGTACTAAGTTTCCGGTTAATACAATTCTAGCATGAATAATAAACATTTATCATGATATAAGGAAATATAAATAACAACTTTATTATTGCCTCTAGGGCATATTTCCTTCACAGAAGTATCCACAAAAACACTTTTCCCCAGCCGCAACCTTCTGTACCCATGAGATCCCATCTAGGGGCCTTTTCCAGCATCCTGTCGGAGGGGGATTTGATCACGGAGGGATTCTACTTCAACTCTATTTGCCCTTCCGATGAAGCATAAGTAGTTTTCCTCAGACCTACGGGTCCATAGCTAGTAGCTAGATGGCTTCTTCTCTCTCTTTGATTCTCAATACCATGTTCTCATCGATGTTCTTGGAGATCTATCCGATGTAATCTTCTTTTGCGGCGTGTTTGTCGAGATCCGATGAATTGTGGATTTATGATTAGCTTATCTATGAATATTATTTGAGTCTTCTCTGAATTATTTTATGCATGATTTTATATCTTTGTAATTCTCTTCGGACTATCGGCTTAGTTTTGCCAACTAGATTGGTTTTTCTTGCAATGGGAGAAGTGCTTAGCTTTGGGTTCAATCTTGCGGTGTCCTTTCCCAGTGACAGTAGGGGCAGCAAGGCACGTATTGTATTGTTGCCATCGAGGATAAAAAGATGGGGTTTACATCATATTGCTTGAGTTTATTCCTCTACATCATGGCATCTTACTTAATGTGTTACTCTATTCTTCATGAACTTAATACTCTAGATGCAGGCGGGAGTCGGTCGATGTGTGGAGTAATACTAGTAGATGCAGAATCGTTTTGGTCTACTTGACACGGACGTGATGCCTATATTTCATAATCATTGCCTTAGATATCGTCATAACTTTGCGCTTTTCTATCAATTGCTCGACAGTAATTTGTTCACCCACCGTATTATTTGCTATCTTGAGAGAAGCTTCTAGTGAAACCTATGACCCCTGGGTCCATTTTCCATCATAGAAGTTTCTGATCTACTATTTCCCATGATATTAGTTTCCGACCTACTATTTTGCAATATTTTACTTTCCGGTCTATAAACCAAAAATATATACTTTGTCGTTTGTTTAGTTTATCTATCTCTATCATATCTCACTTTTGCAAGTGACCGTGAAGGTATTGACAACCCCTTTATCGCATTGGGTGCAAGTTGTTTGATTGTTTTTGCGGGTATTGATGATTTGTGCGTTGTCTCCTGCTGGATTGATACCTTGGTTCTCTAACCGAGGGAAATACTTATCTCTACTTTGCTTCATCACCCTTTCTTCTTCAAGGGAAAAACCAACGCAAGCTCAAGAAGTAGCATACCACCTATGGCCTGGCCAACCTTTGAGAGCAGCTTCAGGCAGTTAAACCGGCCTAGTACTGCCCTACCACCGGACCGGGCTCTGTTGTGAGGCGGTTATTGGGCGGTGGTGGCCCGGTTGCTCTGGTCAACACATTTTGACTGGTACTACCGGTGGTCCGGAGCGGTTGTACCGCTCGGGAGTTAGCCACCACCCGTACTTGGGCCTGGCGGTTGTACCGACGCAACCACCGCTCCAACTACCGCTATGAGGGTGACTCCTCTCTATCATGAAGCGGTTGTTGGGCGGTGGTGGAGCCGTTGTTCTGGTTGGTCTTACTAACCGGTACTACCAGGCACTCCACTGGTTGTACCGCTGGCTAGGGTTTCTGCAGGGTACCCGTGCTTTTCGGTTGTACCGGCACTCATAGCGGTTGTACCGCAGTAGTATAAAAACTGTTGTAACGGTAGAATTAAGGGGGGCCTATTTAAGGGGGTGGTTTTTCCGCCTACCATTTTACCTCTTTCCTCTCTCTCTCTCTCCTCCATTAATACCCTTCAAGCTTTCTTGCCCGATCTCTCTCTCTCTAGCCACTCAAACTTGTTGATTTGCTAGAAATTGAAGGAGGAGACCTAGATCTACACTTTCACCAAAGGAAATTTGATTCCCCCATAATTTCTTGTGTGGATTTTGTTACTCTTGGGTGTTTGGGCACCCTAGATGGAAGAGGTCACCTCAGAGCCACATTCCATTATGGTGAACCTTCATGGTGGTGTTGGGAGCCTCCAATTCAGTTGTGGAGATTGCCCCAACCTTGTCTGTAAAGGTCTGGTTGCCGCCTTCAAGGGCACCAATAGTGGAACCAAGGCTTCTCGCATTATGTGAGGGCGTGAGGAGAATACGGTGGCCCTAGTGGCTTCTTGGGGAGCATTGATCCTCCACACTGCTTCAACGGAGACATACTTCCTGTCAAAGGAAAGGAACTTCGGTAACACATCCTCGTCTCCCCCGACTCCACTTATGGTTATCTCTGACCTTTACTTGTGCAAGCTTTACTTGTGTTATTTATCTTGCTTGCTTGTGTTGTTATCTTTGTTAGCATCATATAGTTTACTCACCTTGTTGCACATCTAGACAACCTATTTGTTGCTAAACCTAATTTGTTATGAAAATCTAAAAATTGGTAGTTGCCTATTCAGCCCACTCTAGTCAACCATATCGATCCTTTCACATGTCCATCATGGACCTCACTTCCAACGGCGACATCGAGGCCACTTACTCCAATGATGAAGAGTATGCCATGGGAGATGGAGGTGTCAGTGTCCCATGTGGGCACTTCCATGTCCCACGTCTTACTCAGCAAAAGGCAACAAATTTGACCTTAGGGCGAAACTATTTCACAAACTAAACTGTTTTTTGAAAGTATTTTACCCAGCTGACCCCTAATGTGCAGCACCTAACAGCAAGGCGTTGCACTCTATTATGCAACACCTAACACTCAGGCGCCACACTTGTGCAGCGCCCGATAGCTAGGCCCTGCACTACACTGTGCAGCGCCTAGCTGTAAGGAGCTGCACAGTAGAGTGTAGCGCCTTGCTGTCGGGCGCTGCACAAAAGGGCCAGTGGTGTGAAATATTTTCAAAGACGGTTTTTTTTGTGAAATACTTTCACTGTGAGGTCAAATTTGTCAATTTTGCCGTCTTACACTTACTCGTCGGCGGCCTGCAGCTTCACTTCCCGGGGCTCGTGCCCGCCGAAATGGACACACCCATGGGAAACAATAAGGACATGGAGCACATGCGCCGGTGAAGATTTATTACGCGTTCGGTTGCCATATTTGTTTTTTGGCACTCTGCATTTGTGTCCCAGTTGGGCCTGGCTGAGGTAAAACAGGCAGAAAACCATCATATACACATTGTTTGTTTGTGTGCTTGTAGGTTGGCTACATAAAGTAGCAATTTTTTCCACGGTGTTTGGTTGCCCGAGTCGCACTTGTTAGACAAACTACACGATGTTTGGTTGCGAACCGCATAAGGTTTGATCACCACTTCTCACTAGTGGTGACCTTACCACACACGATTTGAACATCATCTCAGTCCTAGCTAGAAAACAAATGGCAGTTCATCCTAGCTACTAACAAATGGCAGTACAAATTTAAGAGCCATATGGCTGAATTGGGGAAAGTTCATCGAAGCTAACTAGGTGGAAGTCCATCCTCGTCCTCTTCTGGAGCTGATAACATCATTAGGCGTCACCTCTTCCTCCTCTGACACAAGGTTATCACACCCTCGTTGTAGGATCTAGTTATGGAGGATACAACATGTAAGAACAAACTTAACCTGGGTAGGGTAAAGGTGGAATGGCTTATGATACATGATCTTAAACCTATTCTTCGAAGCCCCAAATGCCCTATAAACTGTTACTCTACAACTAGAGTGTCTGAGATTGAACAGTTCCTGTGGAGTCCTGAAATAGTTCTTGGAAGAGAACTTGTTCACATGGTACCTAGTTTTCCTAAAAGATTAGAAGAACACCAGGCCGACATGGATAGCCAGCGTCTCATAGGTAGAACTTGACATCGGGGATATTGATGCCATCAGGTCTAGACATGCTGTCAGTTAGAATGCTGGCATCATGGGCTGATCCTTCCCACCCAGCTAACACATATGTGAACTTCTCATCGAAGTGAACCACATCAAGAACATTCTGGCTTGTGTGCTTTTTACCCGTGTATGCTACAGCCTGTGACCTCGGAACTTTAGCAGTCACATGAGTACCATCTATTGCGCCAATGCAATCCTAAAAATGGCATGACAAGATGGTGTTATGGCAATCCTAAAAATGGCATGACAAGCATGTGAATGCATGAACTATGATTAGTGCTCACCTTGAAATACGGATACCATCTTGGGCTAGTGCGTACCTTGCTAGGAGTTTGCCCGGTTGGTAACCTAATCATCTCTCCTCTGAGCTCCCCAACAACATACAACACTTGCTTGAAATACCTGGAAATGGTCTCCAATGATCTCCTAAACGTGTTGTGGATAACCCTAAACCTCTGGTTATGACCTACAACATGGAGGAACATGACAACTTGGTATTCCACAACGGTGTGGATGATATCTTTCTGTAGCCCCCTGCTCCTGAACGTCTGCACAAGCCTGGAGAAAGGTGCCCTTTTTATTCGAAGCATCCATAGAGCCTCTGTGTCGTTGCAGGTGTAGATGCAGTCCTCTCGTGATCCCGGATTAACATTGGACCATAACGGTTGACAGGCTTGTCACTATGGTGAACAACTGTCTTGTGAACCAACATGATCCCATGCTTGAATCACCGCTATCAGTGTTGCTGCCTGAATTACCATATTCATCCGTCCGTCCATAACCTAGGTGACATCGATGGTGTGGTCAATAATGGTGCAATCGATCCTACACCGTCCTAACAAACGACCTAACGTGGGAGGGGAGGTTTTATCCTGCTTACCAGCTAGGAGCCGACGAAGCAGACGGGGGGAGGGGGGTGCATGGCTGAGACGAGGATGGCCAGATGGAGTCCAAGAATAAAAAGAAGGGGAGAAGCAGCTCGTACTGTCGGAGAGTGATGCCACCACCGCCACCTGTGTAGATCTGAGTCGCCACCGCCGCCGGTACCAATAAGTGACGAAGGCCTTGTCCTAAAGCAAGAGGTGACCGGGTAAATTGGAGGGGGGGGGGATTCACACCATCCCACCTCCGTCGATTTCCTTCTCCCGTCATCTTCGCCTATATCCCCAGCTGCACCGTGGCGTACGTCGTGCCCTGCTTTTGCCCCCCGACGCAGCCTGACTCGCTCGAAACAGCCAATTCGAGTGTAGCGAGGCTTTGAACTGTTTTAAGGTTCGTGTCGATGCGAGCCTGGCCTACTTGTATGCAACCAAACATGCTTTTTTTTCGCGCAGACCTGGTTGGGCTCTATGCAGTCAATCAAACACATCATTAGACTAGGTTATCTTCTGAACGCTTTTGTTTATGTCAAAAATGTGGAGAATGTGGTCTGATTTAAATGAAAATTCTAGTTTGTGTGAAAATCTTCCGGCGTCTGAAATATATGCGGCCGTTTGAGTACACGGTTGGATGTCTGACTCGATACTGTTCGTTTTTGGGGAGATGCCCTAATCTACGAAACACCTATCGTCTTCATTTTGTCACAATGCTCAGTCGGCAAGCTCTCCAAACTTCTAATGGAGGAAAGAGATATCCGTGAATCCTGGAACCTGGCGTTTGCACCCGCAGCGCAGCACATGCCCCAACAGCTTATCCACCTTACTTCACTGCAGCAGAAAAACAAAAGGCCCATTCAGTCTCATCAGCAAATTAAATACTACTCCTACTCGCATAAATAAAATTCTTTTCTTTACGGTTCAGAAGAAGAAAATACCTAGCTCAGTTTTCAGTTCCATGAAGGACACGAGCCCCTCCGTCCATCGCACACACACCACACACCCTCGCCTTGTTGTCTTTTACCTACCGCTTCTCCCCCGCTCCATAAATACCACCTTCCTCTCCCTCTCGTCACTCCCCCACCACACACCCCACCCCAAGCCCCCACCTCCATTTTTTCCAGTCAGGTTCACAGCGAGAAGCAACAGCAAGGCAAGCTAGCTACACGCCGATGGCCAAGGACGAGGTGATGGAGACCGGCGGCGGCGGCGACTTCGCGGCCAAGGACTACACGGACCCGCCGCCGGCCCCGCTGATCGACGCGGCGGAGCTGGCCTCCTGGTCGCTCTACCGCGCCGTCATCGCCGAGTTCATCGCCACGCTGCTCTTCCTCTACATCACCGTGGCCACCGTCATCGGGTACAAGCACCAGACGGACCCGGCCGTGAACACCGCCGCCGACGCGGCGTGCGGCGGCGTGGGCGTGCTCGGCATCGCCTGGGCCTTCGGCGGCATGATCTTCGTCCTCGTCTACTGCACCGCCGGCATCTCCGGGGGCCACATCAACCCGGCCGTCACCTTCGGCCTCTTCCTGGCGCGCAAGGTCTCCCTGGTCCGCGCGCTGCTCTACATGGTGGCCCAGTGCCTCGGCGCCATGTGCGGGGTCGGCCTCGTCAAGGCCTTCCAGAGCGCCTACTTCGTCAGGTACGGCGGCGGCGCCAACACGCTCGCCGCCGGCTACTCCAAGGGCACCGGCCTCGCCGCGGAGATCATCGGCACCTTCGTGCTCGTCTACACCGTCTTCTCCGCCACCGACCCCAAGCGCAGCGCACGCGACTCTCACGTCCCGGTAAGCACCACATGCCATGCCTCCGGGCCACAAAATTCTTTTGAAAAAGTAGAGTTTTCTTGTTCGTATAAGAAAAGCAAAGCTAGTTGTTAGAGCTTAACTGAAGACGGCATGCCATGAGGATAGATCGTCCAAATGAGGAGCATGATGCATACGTATGAACAAAAAGGGAGGAAAGCAAGAATATCCTATACGATGAACAAAATGGGTAGAATGATACTCCCTCCGTCCGAAAATACTTGTCATCAAAATGGATAAAAAAATATGTATCTAGAACTAAAATACATCTAGATACATCCCTTTTATCCATTATGATAACAAGTATTTCCGGACGGAGGGAGTACTCCTTTATCCAAGATATATCATCCAGAATGAACAAAAAGGAGTAGTAGTACATATGAAATGTCATGTACTCTATTTCTTTTGAAAATAAATAAGTGCTGCCATGATGCTTTAAAAAAATGTTTTGTCCTTAACAGTAGACATAAGTCTTCCCGTAGGCGTAAATGTGGGTCGTAACAGTCGTACTGGCGCTGCAATTGACGGGAGAATGAAGGATCCAGATGCATCTAGTACTAGAGTAGTACACGTCCGCGTGGCAGACACTCAGACAGTCACTAATGTGATAAGTATGTTTACTAGTCCAGTTAAGTCCCATCTCATCCACGGCCTTGGCCCATGTGGCCCCAACAGTAAGCTGAGCTGTATATGGGTGTGATAACACGTGGTCGATTTCGTCCAGGACAGCGCTGGTGAATTATTGGCCAGGCCCCCACCACCCTCACATCCATGATGAATTATTGGGTGGCCACCCATCCAGTCAGTATAAATTACTACCTCTCCTTGCAGCATGTGGCTAGCTAAATTCAGAGTTACTACACGATCTAAAAAGTTGAGAGTTACCACTCTGGGTTTGGGTGGTTCCGTCCGGTGATGGATGGTGCGAGCATCCCTTTTTGCGAGGGCACTGGTGAAGGTGCGGTTTGGATGTGACAAAACGTGATGTTCGGCCGCTTGCTTTGCCCGATCCCGTCAAAATATGCCATCGTACTGGTAGTCACTGGCTTTGGTCTTTTGGGGCGGTGAAGCGCGCACTGAGGCTGGGGTATGTGCCCGGAGGGAGAGGGAAAAGGAGCCTTCACTCCACGCTCGCTGCCGCTCCACCTAGTTTCCTTCCCGTTCAATCAAAAAGGGGCGGCAAGTGGCCGGCCTTTCACGACTTTGGGTGTCCTCCAGCACTCGCATGATGCGGACGGCCGGAGCACGCACGGCCATGCCATGCTTGGAGAACCAGCAACCTGAAAACGACCCCGCATGGGGAGTGCCGATTAGTTCAGTTGAGAAAGTAATTTGGATGGGTCTCATGCTATTATGTTTGCTTTGCTTGTGTCTTTCTCCAGGTGCTGGCGCCCCTCCCGATCGGCTTCGCCGTGTTCATGGTCCACCTGGCCACCATCCCCATCACCGGCACCGGCATCAACCCGGCCCGGAGCCTCGGGGCCGCCGTCATCTACAACAAGGACAAGGCCTGGGACGATCAGGTACTCCACTATTTATTCACACGCTCCAAACCGCCATTCCAGCAGTTCACCTTGGTGTCAAGTTGCCTTGATCTGATCTTGGCTTGATTTGTTTGTTGCAGTGGATCTTCTGGGTCGGCCCCATGATCGGCGCGGCGATCGCGGCCTTCTACCACCAGTACATCCTCAGGGCCGGCGCCATCAAGGCCCTCGGCTCCTTCAGGAGCAACGCGTAACAAGTTATCATCCATGTGATCTGCATGCAGGATTGAAGCAACGGCGACCCGTGTTGTGTCCATCCATCCACAGAGAAATGCGCTTTTGCAACTTCTCGACAGTTCAGTTCGGCCGCCGCAATGGTCGTGTTATTTATGTGTCGGCAGCTGCATATGCGTAGTACGAGTACGTGGTTGGCCTCCATGTGCCCGGTCCTGCGTGCCGTGTCTTGTAATTCGGTCCATGGGATCGCTCGCTTGTCTTAATTAGCCCGCATTGCTTTTCCTACTGTATTTAAATTTAGCGACCATATGTATGATCGATCCAACGTCGCCACCTTTCTGTCTAAGTCATCAGTCCACCAAGCAAGTGATCATCCCAAAATAAGTGTTCTCTCTTGTCTTGTTTGTGACGAGTGGTGGTGCTCTTGCTTTCTAAGTAGTACTCCCTCAGAGCGTTTAGCTTTTTCAGACACAGCCGACAAATGGCAAATTAGACAATTTTGCCCTCGATTTGAATTTCTCATCGTCTTCTTCCTCGCGTCGTCCATGCGTGTGTCTTCTTCTTCCTCTCGTCGTCCAGGCACTAGTCCCCGTCTCCAGGTGCTCGGGCTCGTCTCCAGGCGCCCAGCCCCGTCGTCCAGGTGCTAGTCCTCGTCTCCAGGTGCTCAGGCCCGTCTCCAAGCGCTCAGCTCCGTCGTTCAGGGGCTCGTCCTTGCCAAGTTTGGTCGCATCCGTCCGTAGTTGGTCGCCCCGTGCCCAGCTTGGTCGCTGCCGCCGCCCCAGCCTGTTCCTCGCCGCTCCAGCCTGGTCACACCCGCCCCTGCCTGGTCGCTCCCACCTGGGTCCTCGACACAGGTACTCCTCCCCTCGCCCTGCAATTCAAACAAAGATCAGCATAATTCAGCAACACACATTAACACAACATCAGAAAGAGGATGTCAGCAGAATTTACAACATAAGGAGTAATTTACACAAGAATTCACAAGATAGTTTCAGAAATTATCAGTACAGAGGATTTTGTTTCAGTTAAATGCATAGTTTCGGTTACAAATGCATAGTTGAACTTGAAGAATTCGATGGATTGCAGATATTGAACAGTCAATATAAAGGGAACATGAATCACACTCCTAGAGGTGCTCCACTTGTCTGTCAACATGGCAATCAACCATTGCTCTCAACCTAAAGGGAACATGGATTACACTCCTAGAGTTGTTGCACTTGTTTGTCAAAATACAGACCATCATTTGACACATCCTATAGCAAGTACACATAGAGTATCAGTACAAGGATCAGTGAGATGCTGCACTTGTCTGTCTATGCATTATTTATAGAATTTACAAAAGAAGAATTCACTATGAGATGCTGCACTTGTCTGTCAAAATACAGACTATTGTACTCCTACTTCACACTATTCCTTGTGTAAACATTACTGCATCATTGACAAGAATTTACAGAAGAATGTATTACTGGAGTATCACTTGTCTGTCAAGAAACATCACTACAAGAGGCGACGAGGGCTACGGCGACGCGGGCGAGAAGGATGCGGACGGCGATGCGCGCGAGAGGGATTTGGGCGGCGACGTCGGAGGAGCTAGGGATTCAGGGAGCGACCGGTAAGACTGTGAGTGTGGAGAGTCACGACAAGTGAGCGCGGACTGCGGAGGGGCAAAATGGGAAACAACAACAATTTCGTAGCGTTACGAAATTTCAACTACAGTTTCTAAACGCTCTTATAAAAGTTTACAGAGGGAGTACTATCTTGTTGCTGCTTTGCCGATGTGAATCTTCAAGCCCGAATGATCACATGTCGTGTGATGCGCCAACTCTTGTTTTCTGCCCTTCCATGTCCTGCTGCTCTACGGTCTCATCCACTCAGCGGAGTTGTCTCTTTCTCTCACTTTCGTTCCTTGATTCCTATATATAGCTATCACTTGTCATGATCCTTACACCTATCATGGGATGTTGTCATCCAGCAGGATTCTTTTCTTTGGATTGGAGATAGTGTTGCATGTCTTTTTCATTACGACCCAAGGCCATACAAACTCTTGTGTTGTAATGGAGGTGATTTGTTTCGATCAATTCCACCCTAAGTAATATGGTTCGGAGGTGATTTGTTTCGATCAATTCCACCCTAAGTAATATGGTTTGGTTTCATACATGGTGTCTTTCCTTTTCTCTTGTCGAAAGGGGGTCTGTAGATAATTTTTTTTTTGACTACTTTCGAATGATTTTTTGGCAGTGTGACAATGACTCGAGAAATACCGATTAGATTGGTAGAATGAGTTATGTCAGCCTTAAATTAGGGGGGCTTAGGACATCTTCAAAATGGACCCCTCAAATGGACACCGTATTCGCGTCCGCGGACAGTGAGACAGAACTGGTCATTCAATGTTGTCCTCCTACATTTCAAATCGAAATTGACCAAACGGGTGAATTTCATGCAAACGAGAAGTAACTTACTTAAGTTCGGACATAATTTACATATAACTGTTCAGCACGCAGGGTCACGGCAAACACGGGTTTTACAGTACGCTCTCCGCTCAAAAATGCTAGACCTACGTAAGGTTGTTACGTAACCTACGTAAACTTCCTTTTCCACTAACTAAACATCTTCCCCTGATTTTCAGGATGGGCCCCAGCCTCACTAAAGCCCAATTAAAGACTGCCAAATCATCATATGGTACGTAAGAACCTCTTCATAGATGTAGCATTGCTCCTCTCCACTAGTAGATCGAGGAGGGAGCGCTCACAGGGGTGCGCTCGCGCCGCCATCCTTGCCGCTAGCCTGCGCCGTAATGAAGGAGATCTATCTGAGTCGTGTGCATCCCCACTTCTCATCAGCTCCTCTGTCTCGATGTGATTTTCCGGTGTCTCATCTGCTCTGGTAGCAACAATGCAAACATGGCTTCCAACCGTCCCACTGGCGAGGTCAGAGACGTCCACAACAGCAAGATCGTGAAGAACCTCCTCAAAGAGCGAACACATCTATGATATACGCACAGGCGCACCCAAATTATCTTCTTACGTATCATCCACGCTCATCACTGAATTTTATCTGTTGATAGCCATATAACCAAATTTATAGTAGCATGCCAATTTTTATAAGTATGCCTATATCATGGCAGATTAGCTCTTTTGCCAACAGAAGATACCTTTTATGCCATGACAACAGGTTCTTCTTTTTTTGCCATGGCAACAAGTAGAGTTTTTTGGTGCATAGTTTTGAAGTATGGCAACTAAAATCTAACTTTTGCACGGCTACTAAACATGTGTTGCCATGGCAACTGAAGTTATTATTTTGCCCACGGCAATAATTGAGGATATGTTACGATGGCAAATTAGTTTTCTCAAATTGTAATAATGCAATAGTTTTATTTCCAGACCATGACAACCCATACTATATCCAAATGGCAAGTTAAGACGCATTTCTTGCCCTGGCAAATTGTTCATAATTTTATGTTTGCAATGTTCACTCTATTTTTCATGGCAGTTTCCATGCAAAGCATGAGAAAATTATTTAAAACATAAAGGCAAATTCCAACATGAATTTGCCATGGCAATTTTGTTCATAAGTTATGCACAAAAAATTTCTCATACAAAACATGGCAATTTCAGTTGAAATACCATGTCAATTTTTAATATAAATCTCCCATTCAATTTGTTGTTCATAATTTGTCTTTATACTGTTTCATTTCTGTTTTGCATCGCAATTTCAATGCAAAACATGGCAATTTTAACTAAGAGACCATGGAAAATTTATTTATTTTGCACCATTATATTTATTTTTTGACAACATGGCAAATTTCTTTTTATGGACTATGGCAAATACCTTTTTTGTCATGATGTGTTTGCCTTGGCAACTAAAAGCATATCTGATTTTATTAATTTTTATGGATGTTTTGCCATGGCAAAATAAAAGCATATGTTGCCATGTTGGCAACGTTTGTAGTGTCTTCGCTATATCTATTCAAAGATTGTCGTCATGGTTGCTCAATTTTTTTTTGTCATGGCATCTTTAAAATTTGGTTTTGCCATGTCAACTACAAATATGATATCATTGCAACTTAAGATGCATTTTCGATGGCGGTTTATTTCTCCAAACTTTCCATGTGTCTAGAGAACCAATTTTTTGCCACAGTTTTTCTAGAATTTACCATGTCATAAACTTTTCCACATTTGCCAATATTTTCGATGTCATTCTTTTTTGAAGTATATTATAGCAAATTTATTACTGCACCATGGCAAATTTGATTACTTGATCATGGCAAAAAAAATCAAAAATAGTTTCATGCCACCTGTACGATCCAGGAGCTTCAAGATTCGTGCTGGTAGGTTAAGCTAGTGGTTTGATGAAAGACATGCAGGAAACAAGCGCTAATTACTGGTAGGTGTCAGTAATTTTTGGAATAGCATTGCGGATAAATAGAGCCAAGTAGTCTGAAATAAAAGATGTATGTACAATTTTGGCTTTTATCTGAAGTTGCATGCACACAGGGTTTATCTATACACATATCACTGGTATGACATAAGCTTTTGTTAGCGCATCCAGATCACATTTGGTTGGCAGTACTGAAGGATCCTATTTTACGCAATGAAGCATACGACAAAAAAGTAGACAAGATGAAAGCTAATCGTATTGTACATGTCTAGAAAGCTAAATTTTCCGTATGTGATCAGCGTGCAAAGCACTTCTGTCTTATCCATGCTTGTTTTTTGGATTATTCAGCTACTAAGAACTTGTGTCCAGTGCTCGGTACAAGCAAGCATATATGGTCAAAACACTCTGATAACTAACAAGAAATATGTCTACCAATGTGTGCTCACTAACCTGTCTATGAAAAGGAGGTAATATCACCGAGGGTTATAGAACTTGTGTCGCATGTTTAGTTTAGTGCTAGAACTTTAAAAATACGGAGTTGACTTGACTTGAGCGTGCAGATACGGTCACTTCTCCCGTATCCGACGTATCATGTGCTTACGTGGCATGACAGAGCAGGGCGGGACCCACTGTCAGTGACTGAAACTGCATGCGTCATTTTTATTCAAGCTAGCGACCTCAAACATGCACACACATCACATAACCACTCCACCCAATATGAGTTGATGTCCATACAGAGACACTTCTTTTTATTCATTTACGTAGAGGATCTCTAAAATAAAATTAAAACAATGCAGCAGGAGCGGCTTGAACCCACGATATCAAACACAAAATTATATTTCCTCCGTTCCAAATTACTCGTCGCAGAAATGAATGTATCTAGAACTAAAATACATCTAGATACATCCATACTTGCGACAAATAATTCGGAACGGAGGGAGTATGAGCCAACCATGGCACCAGGCACAAATTCACGTCAAAGAAGAGATACACTTGATTTTATACTGAAAATGCCCGAGATTATCATACAATATGGATGAAAATTTGCGCGGTATCATTCTTGAACTTTATATTGCATACTTGACAAAATTCAAAATAAAATAAATTGGGCTGATTTAATCTTGAGACATATTATGAAACCACAACATTTTATGATCCAGTTTTTTTACGGGGAATTTATTTTTAAAGTTAGGTACCGTGTACAAATTTGCAATAAAAAGAAAAGTTAGGACGGCGCCTGTTGGAGCGGCTCACGCGCGCAATATTTTGCAGCGGCCGCTGAAGCCAGCGCCCTGCCGCGTGCAAAAAACCGCTATTTCCGTGTTGTAAAAAATTTCTATGGACACCAAGTATTCTCTATGGACACCAACTTGTATTGTGTGTCTCTATGCTCGAGGTCACTGCCCCCGGGGACATTTTCCCTTTTACATTTCTCCCACCCGTGCTGACAAGTAGGACCCGACATGGGTCTTTTGCGTAATTAAACATAAAGTGAGCAGTATTTTTTCAAAAACATGCACACGTCACACCAAGTGCTTCCCAGTGGGCCCCCGCCATGCTATCACGCCACGTAAGCGCGGGATACATTAAATATAGGCGAAGTGACCGTATCTGCACGTCCAAAACAAGTTGTGTGACTGTAATTCCATATTTTTAAAGTTCTAGCATCAAACTGAACTTGCGATGCAAGCTCTGTAACTATTGGTAATATTACCTCTATGAAAAACAATATGCCAGCCTTTCCTCGGCCCCTATTCTTTTGATCTGATAGCACCATCCCATGCCAGAAAAGGACAAAGATACTAATTACATTTCACTAGGTAACTATTCGCATGTTGCACATATCTCTAAGAGGGACTAACGATAGATACCCAGGGGGCAGCTATCCCCTGTGACATCAAATCCACACTAAAAAAATACCATGGCAAATTAGATTTTTTTACCACATCAATTTTGTTCCTCTTCAGACCCCGACAAATTAATTATTTGGACCATGGCAAATTTATTGTTTGGGCCAAGGCGCATTTGCTTGTTTTTGGACCATGCTTAATTTTTGTTCCTCTTTTAGACCATGGCAAATTAATTATTTGGACCATGGCAATTTTATTATTTTCAATGTATTTTTTCATCAGACTGTTCACAATTTCTCTTCTTTCAATCTTTGTTTGCCATCATCTTATTTGAAACGATGGCAACATCTAGGTTCAAACATAGTTGCTATTTTTGTTAGTTTATCATGCATAGAACAAGCAATTTTGTAACATTGCATGTATGGCATTTTGGATTTTGCATACATTCTTTTTCATACTTATTTAATTTAGCGACCATATGATCGATCGAACATCACCACCTTCTATCTAAGGCGTAAATTCTTCAAGCAAGATCATTCATCTCCCAAATACGTATTCTCTCTTGTTTGTCCCGAGTGGTGGTAGTCTTGCTTTTTTTTAATCTTGTTGCTGCTTGGCGCTCTGAATCCTCAAGCCCGAATGATCATGTCGTGTGATGCGCCACTTTTTTACTTTGCCATTCCATGTCCTGGTGCTCTATAGTCTCATCTACTCAACGGATGTGTCACTTAATCCTCAAAAAAAGACGGATGTGTCGCTTTCTCTCCCTTTCGTTCCTTTGATTCCTACAACCATCACTTGTCACGATTCTTAGACTTATCATGGGATGTTGTGATCCCGAGAAATTCTTTTTTAAAACATCTTCAAAAAAGAAGCAACTCCAACAGATGATGTATATTGAAGATGTAAAAGAACAACTTCAATAGTTGATGCAAAGTGAAGATGTTAAAACTAGAAACTTCAACTACTACTTCATTTCAAACACAGTACAACCATAATTTAAACATAGTTCTAATTAAAAACATAAATTAAAAGGACTACTACAACTAATTCAAACAACTCGTCGTTTGATGGCATCTAGTACTCCTCCTCGTCCTCATCCGGGCCCCCCCAGAACACCTCGTCGTCCTCCTTCGAGGACTCGACGGGGATCACCATCGAGGGGCCGACATCGTCCTCCTTCTTCACCTCCTCCTTCTTCTTCTCTTCAGTCTCACACTTCCAGAAGTACCGCTGCTCGGCCTGAACATACTTCGGACGCTCCTGCGCGAACCTCACCATCGCCGTGTCATCGCTATCAGCGGGACCAACGACAATGGCCGGCCTCTTCTTCGTCTTCTTCTTCGGTATCTCCTCCATACGAATGCCCTCCGGCACGAGGAACTCCGCATCCGCCACGCTCTCAATCTCCAGGAAGTTGAGGTCTATCTTCGGCCTCCCGGTACGCCACACTGCCACGTCGTAGGCACGTGCGGCCTTGTCGGCGGTGGTGTAGGTGTCGAGCCAGAAGCAGCAGCCGACGTCGGAGAACTCGATGCCGAAGTGGCCGAACGGCTTTTCCAGCACGCGAAGAACCCCGTCTTGCTCTTCGGGAGCTTCTTCAGCGGCATGGCATACGGAGGGCCGGTAGCGGCAGCGAAACAACACCGGTATGAATCAGCAACAACGACAACGACAGTGTGCGATAGGGGGGGGGGGGGGGGGGGGGGGGGGGGGGGGGGGGGGGGGGGGGGTGGGGCTTGGCGCGAGCTGTTGAGAGGCGGCGAGGTCGAGCGGCGGCGGGGTCGAATCAGCGGACGATGTCTGGAGCGGCGGAAACACAGCGTGTGGCGACGACCGGAGGTGGGGTGGGGCTTGGCGTGAGCTATTGAGCGGCAGCGAGGTCGGGTGGCGGCGGGGTAGAATCGGGGGACGGCGTCTGGAGCGGCGGAAACACGGCGTGTGGCGACGACCGGAGGTGGGGTGGGGCTGCGACAACCTGGGGCAGGTGGAGGAGCGGCGGTGGGGAGAAGCGGAGAAAAAACTGAAGGAAATATGCCCTAGAGGCAATAATAAAGTTATTATTTATTTCTTTATTTCATGATAAATGTTTATTATTCATGCTAGAATTGTATTAACCGGAAACACAATACATGTGTGAATACATAGACACATAGAGTGGCACTAGTATGCCTCTACTTGACTAGCTCGATAATCAAAGATGGTTATGTTTCCTAACCATAGACATGAGTTGTCATTTGATAAACGGGATCACATCATTAGGAGAATGATGTGATTGACTTGACCCATTCCGTTAGCTTAGCACTTGATCGTTTTAGTTTACTGCTATTGCTTTCTTCATGACTTATACATGTTCCTATGACTATGAGATTATGCAACTCCCAATTACCGGAGGAACACTTTGTGTGCTATCAAACGTCACAACGTAACTGGATGATTATAAAGGTGCTCTACAGGTGTCTCCGATGGTACTTGTTGAGTTGGCATAGATCGAGATTAGGATTTGTCACTCCGATTGTCGGAGAGGTATCTCTTGGCCCAATCGGTAATGCACATCACTATAAGCCTTGCAAGCAAAGCAACTAATGATTTAGTTGTGGGATGCTGCATTGCGGAACGAGTAAAGAGACTTGTCAGTAACGAGATTGAACTAGGTATTGAGATACCGACGATCAAATCTCGGGCAAATAACATACCGATGACAAAGGGAACAACGTATGTTTTTATGCGGTTTGACCGATAAAGATCTTCGTAGAATATGTAGGAACCAATATGAACATCCAGGTTCCGCTATTGGTTATTGACCGAAGACATGTCTCGGTCATGTCTACATAGTTCTCGAACCCGTAGGGTCCGCACGCTTAACGTTTGGTGATGATCGGTATTATGAGTTTATGTGATTTGATGTACCGAAGGTAGTTTGGAGTCCCGGATGAGAACAGGGACATGACGAGGAGTCTCAAAATGGTCGAGACGTAAAGATCGATATATTGGACGACTACATTCGGACATCGGAAAGGTTCCGAGTGATTCGGGTATTTTTTGGAGTACCGGGGAGTTACGAGAATACAGGGAAGAAGTATTGGGCCTCATGGGCCAAGTGGTGGAAGAGAGGAGGCAAGGCGCGCGACCCCCCTAGCCCAAACCGAATTGGACTAGGGTGCCGGCACCCCTTTCCTCCTTTCCTTCCTCTCCTTCCTTCTCCCCTTCCTCCTTCCTTTCCTCCTCCTAGTAGGAGTAGGAAAGGGGAGTCCTACTCCTACTAGGAGGAGGACTCCTCCTCCTGGCGCGCCCTACAGGGGCCGGCCGGCCTCCCCCTTGCTCCTTTATATACGGGGGCAGGGGGCACCCTAGAACACACAAGTTGATTGTTCCAAGCCGTGTGCGATGTCCCCCTCCACCATAATCCACCTCGATCATATCATAGCGGTGCTTAGGCGAAGCCCTGCGTCGGTAGCAACATCATCACCGTCATCACGCCATCATGCTGACGGAACTCCCCCGTGAAGCTCTGCTGGATCGGAGTTCGTGGGACGTCATCGAGCTGAACGTGTGCTGAACTCGGAGGTGCCGTGCGTTCGGTACTTGGATCGGTCAGATCGTGAAGACGTTCGACTACATCAACCGTGTTCTCATAACGATTCCGCTTACGGTCTACGATGGTACGTGGACGATACTCTTCACTCTCATTGCTATGCATCACCATGATCTTGCGTGTGCGTAGGAAAATTTTGAAATTACTACGTTCCCCAACAGTGATATCCGAGCCAGGTTTATGCGTAGATGTTATATGCACGAGTAGAACACAAAGGAGTTGCGGGCATAGGTATATACATATTGCTTGCCGTCACAAGTTGATTCTTGATTCAGCGACATTGTTGGATGAAGCGGCCCAGACCGACATTACGCGTACGCTTACGCGAGACTGTTTCTACCGACGTGCTTCGCACACAGGTGGCTAGTGGGTGTCTGTTTCTCCACCTTTAGTTGAATCGGATTCAATGAACAGGGTTCTTTCTGAAGATCAAAAAACAATCACTATACCGCGTTGTGGTTTTTGATGCGTAGGTAAGAACGGTTCTTGCTCAGCCCGTAGCAGCCACATAAAACTTGCAACAACAAAGTAGATGACGTCTAACTTGTTTTTGCAGGGCATGTTGTGATGCGATATGGTCAAGACATGATGCTAAATTTTATTATATGAGATGATCATGTTTTGTAACACAGTTATCGGCAACTGGCAGGAGCCATATGGTTGTCGCTTTATTGTATGAAATTCAATCGCCATGTAATTGCTTTACTTTATCACTAAGCGGTAGCGATAGTCATGGAGGCAATAGTTAGCGTGATGACAACGATGCTTCGATGGAGATCAAGGTGTCAAGCCGGTGACGACGGTGATCATGACGGTGCTTTGGAGATGGAGATCATAGGCACAAGATGATGATGGCCATATCATATCACTTATATTGATTACATGTGATGTTTATCCTTTATGCATCTTATTCTGCTTGATTGACGGTAGCATTATAAGATGATCTCTCACTAAAAATTTCAAGGTACAAGTATTCTCCCTGAGTATGCACCGTTGCCAAAGTTTGTCGTGCCGAGACACCACGTGATGATCGGGTATGATAAGCTCTACGTTCACATACAACGGGTGCAAACCAGTTTTGCACACGCAGAAATACTCGGGTTAAACTTGACGAGCCTAACATATGCAGATATGACCTCGAAACACTGAGACCGAAAGGTCGAGCGTGAATCATATAGTAGATATGATCAACATAGTGATGTTCACCATTGAAAACTACTCCATTTCACGTGATGATCGGCCATGGTTTAGTTGATATGGATCACGTGATCACTTAGATGATTCGAGGGATGTCCATCTAAGTGGGAGTTCTTAAATATGATTAATTGACTTTTATTTATCATGAACTTAGTACCTGATAGTATTGTGCATGTCTATGTTGTTGTAGATAGATGGCACGTGCTGTTGTTCTGTTAAATTTTAATGCGTTCCTTGAGAAAGCAAAGTTGAAAGATGATGGTAGCAATTACACGGACTAGGGCCGTAACTTGAGGATTATCCTCATTGCTGCACAGAAGAATTACGTCCTGGAAGCACCGCTAGGTGCCAAACCCACTGCAGGAGCAACGCCAGATGTTATGAATGTTGGGTTTCGTAGTAATTTCAAAAAATTTCCTACGCACACGCAAGATCATGTGATGCATAGCAACGAGAGGGGAGAGTGTTGTCTACGTACCCAACGCAGACCGACTGCGGAAGCGCTGACACGACGTAGAGGAAGTAGTCGTACGTCTTCACGATCCAACCGATCAAGCACCGAAACTACGGCACCTCCGAGTTCGAGCACACGTTCAGCTCGATGACGATCCCCGGACTCCGATCCAGCAAAGTGTCGGGGAAGAGTTCCGTCAGCACGACGGCATGGTGACGATCTTGATGAACTACAGCAGCAGGGCTTCGCCTAAACTCCGCTACAGTATTATCGAGGAATATGGTGGCAGGGGGCACCGCACACGGCTAAGGAATAGATCACGTGGATCAACTTGTGTGTTTCTGGGGTGCCTCTGCCTCAGTATATAAAGGAGCCAAGGGGGAGGGGGGCGCCGGCCAAGGAGGAGGGCGCAGGAGGAGTCCTACTCCTTCCGGGAGTAGGACTCCCCCCCAATCCTATTCCAACTAGGATTCCCAAGGGAGGAAAGAGAGAGAGGGGGGCCGGCCACCTTCTCCTAGTCCTAATAGGACTAGGGGAGGGGGAGGTGCGCAGCCACCTTGGGCTGCCCCTTTCTCCTTTCCACTAAGGCCCATGAAGGCCCATATGGCTCCCGGGGGGGTTCCGGTAACCTCCCGGTAACCCGGTAAAATCCCGATTTCACCCGGAACACTTCCGATATCCAAATATAGGCTTCCAATATATCAATCTTTACGTCTCGACCATTTTGAGACACCTCGTCATGTCCGTGATCACATCCGGGACTCCGAATAACCTTCGGTACATCAAAATGCATAAACTCATAATATAACTGTCATCGTAACCTTAAGCGTGCGGACCCTACGGGTTCGAGAACAATGTAGACATGACCGAGACACGTCTCCGGTCAATAACCAATAGCGGGACCTGGATGCCCATATTGGCTCCTACATATTCTACGAAGATCTTTATCGGTCAGACCGCATAACAACATACGTTGTTCCCTTTGTCATCGGTATGTTACTTGCCCGAGATTCGATCGTCGGTATCCAATACCTAGTTCAATCTCGTTACCGGCAAGTCTCTTTACTCGTTCCGTAATACATCATCTCACAACTAACATATTAGTTGTAATGCTTGCAAGGCTTATGTGATGTGTATTACCGAGAGGGCCCAGAGATACCTCTCCGACAATCGGAGTGACAAATCCTAATCTCGAAATATGCCAACCCAACATCTACCTTTGGAGACACCTGTAATGCTCCTTTATAATCACCCAGTTACGTTGTGACGTTTGGTAGCACCCAAAGTGTTTCTCCGGCAAACGGGAGTTGCATAATCTCATAGTCATAGGAACATGTATATGTCATGAAGAAAGCAATAGCAACATACTAAACGATCGGGTGCTAAGCTAATGGAATGGGTCATGTCAATCAGATCATTCAACTAATGATGTGACCTCGTTAATCAAATAACAACTCATTGTTCATGGTCAGGAAACATAACCATCTTTGATTAACGAGCTAGTCAAGTAGAGGCATACTAGTGACACTTTGTTTGTCTATGTATTCACACATGTATTATGTTTCCAGTTAATACAATTCTAGCATGAATAATAAACATTTATCATGATTATAAGGAAATAAATAATAACTTTATTATTGCCTCTAGGGCATATTTCCTTCAATGAACGTCTGGCAGAGCAAAGATAATGACTACTCGATAGTTCAGTGTGCCATGCTTTACGGCTTAGAACCGGGACTTCAATGATGTTTTAAACATCATGGATCATATGAGATGTTCCAGGAGTTGAAGTTAAAATTTCAAGCAAATGCCCAGATTGAGAGATATGAAGTCTCCAATAAGTTCTACAACTACAAGATGGAGGAGAATAGTTCTGTCAGTGAACATATACTCAGAATGTCTGGGTACCATAACCACTTGACTCAACTGAGAGTTAATCTTCCTGTTGATAGTGTCATTGACAGAGTTCTTCAATCACTGCCACCAAGCTACAAGAGCTTCGTGATGAACTATAAAATGCAAGGGATGGATAAGACGATTCTCGAGCTCTTTGCAATGCTAAAAGCTGCGAAGGTAGAAATCAAGAAGGAGCATCAAGTGTTTATGGTCAACAAGACCACCAGTTTCAAGAAAAAGGATAAAGGGAAGAATAAAGGGAACTTCAATAAGAATGACAAACAAGTTGCTGCTCAAGAGAAGAAATCCAAGTCTGGACCTAAGCCTGAGACCGAGTGGTTCTACTGCAAAGGGACCGGTCACTTGAAGCGGAACCGCCCCAAGTATTTGGCGGATAAGAATGATGGCAAGGTGAACAAAGTTATATGTGATATACATGTTATTGATGTGTACCTTACTAAAGCAAGCAGTAGCACCTGGGTATTTGATACTGGTTCTGTTGCTAACATTTGCAACTCGAAACAGGGACTATGTATTAAGCGAAGATTGGCAAAGAACGAGGTGACGATGCGCGTGGGAAATGGTTCCAAAGTCGATGTGATCGCCGTCGGCACACTACCTCTACATCTACCTTTGGGATTAGTTTTAGACCTGAATAATTGTTATTTGGTGCCAGTGTTGAGCATGAACATTATATCTGGATCTTGTTTGATGCGAGATTGTTATTCATTTAAATCAAAGAATAATGGTTGTTCTATTTATATGAGTAATATCTTTTATAGTCATGCACCCTTGAAGAGTGGTCTATTTTTAATGAATCTCGATAGTAGTGAAACACATATTCATAATGTTGAAGCCAAAAGATGCGGAGTTGATAATGATAGTGCAACTTATTTGTGGCACTGCCGTTTAGGTCATATTGGTGTAAAGCGCATGAAGAAACTCCATTCTGATGGACTTTTGGAATCACTTGATTATGAATCACTTGGTACTTGCGAACCATGCCTCATGGGAAAGATGACTAAAACGCCGTTCTTCGGAACTATGGAGCGAGCAACAAATTTGTTGGAAATCATACATACTGATGTATGTGGTCTGATTAATGTTGAGGCTCGCGGCGGGTATCGTTATTTTCTCACCTTCACAGATGATTTGAGCAGATATGGGTATATCTACTTGATGAAACATAAGTCCGAAACATTTGAAAAGTTCAAAGAATTTCAGAGTGAAGTGGAAAATCATCGTAACAAGAAAATTAAATTTCTACGATTTGATCGCGGAGGAGAATATTTGAGTTACGATTTTGGTCCTCATTTGAAACAATGCGGAATAGTTTCGCAACTCACGCCACCCAGAACACCATGGTGTAGGGGTGTATCCGGACGTCATAATCGTACTTTACTAGATATGGTGCAACCTATATGTCTCTTACTAATTTACCGCTATCATTTTGGGGTTATGCTTTAGAGACAACTGCATTCACGTTAAATAGGGCACCATCTAAATCCGTTGACATGACGCCTTATGAACTATGGTTTGGCAAGAAACCAAAGTTGTCGTTTCTTAAAGTTTGGGGCTGCGATACTTATGTGAAAAAGCTTCAACCTGATAAGCTTGAACCCAAATGGGAGAAATGTGTCTTCATAGGATACCCAAAGGAGACTGTTGGGTACACCTTCTATCACAGATCCGAAGGCAAGACATTTGTTGCTAATAATGGATCCTTTCTAGAGAGGGAGTTTCTCTCAAAAGAAGTGAGTGGAAGGAAAGTAGAACTTGATGAGGTAACTGTACCTGCTCCCTTATTGGAAAGTAGTACATCACAGAAACCGGTTCTGAAAGTGCGTTATATCGACTAGAGGGGGGGTGAATAGGCGATTTTTATGAAAGTCTTCAAAACGTGAGAGTTATGAAGACAAACAGTGAAGATTATGCCTATTACTAAGCAGCGGAAGTTAGATTACACTAGGCCAGCCATGATCATGTATTCAATAGAATGAAAGCACAATGACAAACAGCTTCAGTGTAATAAGGATCAGGTAGGAAGAAGTTATGAAGCCAAACAGATCACGCATTCACGTTGTGAAGACAAATGATAAAGCAAGCATGCAATGACTTCACAATGAATAACAGTAAGTCTAAGGAAGTGAAGATGAAACCAGTGACACGTTGAAGACAATGATTTGTTGGACCAGTTCCAGTTGCTGTGACAACTGTACGTCTGGTTGGAGCGGCTACGTATTTAAACCAAAGGACACACAGTCCCGGACACCCAGTCAAGGACACTTAGTCCAAGACACCCAGTCCTCACCGTATTCTCCTTGAACTAAGGTCACACAGACCTCGTCCAATCACTCGTGGTAAGTCTTCAGGCGACTTCCAAACCTTCACAGACTTCGTTCACTGGCAATCCACAATTTCTCTTGGATGCTCATAACGCGACGCCTAACCGTCTGGAGGATGCACAGTCCTCAAGTGTAATAAGTCTTCAGATCACTCAGACACAAAGACTTAAGTGATGCCCAATTTACTCTGGCTCTGGGTGGCTAGGGCTTTTCTCCTCACTAGGAATTTTTTCTTTCAAAGGCTTCGAGGTGGGTTGCTCTCAAACGACAAAAGCCGTGCACTGAAATCTGAGCAGCCAACTGTTTATGGTTGTGGGGGTGGGCTATTTATAGCCACTTGGCAACCCGACCTGATTTGTCCGAAATGACCCTGGGTCACTAAGGAACTGACACGTGTACCAACGGTCGAATTTTGAACTCACACGGCAACTTTACTTGGGCTACAAGTAAAGCTGACCATTCTGACTCTGGACAAGATTTTCTCTCATAGTCTTCGCTCGAAGACATAGGATTTGAATTAGGCATCACTTCAGTCATTCTGATTGGTTCTCTTGGACCCCACTTAACAGTACGGTGGTTCCTATGACACAACATGAATGAAATAAAACCACGAAGGATCTAAGTCTTCGAGTTCCATAAGCTTCATAGGAAGTCTTCTCATGTCATTGTCTTCAATATGAATATCTTCATAAACCACCATTGTCTTCAATGTCTTCGTACATTTTTAGGGGTCATCTCTGGTAGTAAAACCGAATCAGTGAGGGACTTCTACCTGTGTTTTCCTGCAATTCTCACAAACACATCAGTCCCTCAACTAGGTTTGTCGTCAATACTCCAAAACCAACTAGGGGTGGCACTAGATGCACTTACAATCTCCCCCTTTTTGGTGATTGATGACAAACTAGTTGAAGTTTTCAACGGGGAACATAATTTGTGAAATTGTAAAGGAATTGTCTTCATAAGTTGCAAGGGCTCCCCCTGAAGATGTGCATATAAGTAATTTGCTTCTTGAATGCAAATGCACATGGCAGGTTGTACTTGTGGAGATCCACTTCAACTTACGATGACAATCCACCATGCATGTGAAAGTATATGAAGATAATGACATGCATAATGGAAAATGGACGTCTGCAGAATGAGATGAGTGCGGAATTTATCTTCGCAAAACAGAGTGACAAACAGGTAGCAGACGACCATCAAGGCTAAGTGTTACAACTCAATGAAGCAAATGTAGCAAAAACGGGAGTTGTAAGCACGAAGCAAAATGTAGCAAAATATGAAGGCACCCGCCCATAGTGACCCGCTTGAAGACTATAAACATCATATGCTTCTCCCCCTTTTGTCAGTGATGACCAAAAAGGTTTGAAGACATAGAGGTTTCTACGCGTTCCCAGGCGCAGCAGGGTCGGTGGAGTTGTTCGGTGGCGGTGCAGACGAGCTTGGTGCAGATTCGACGCGCGTTGAAGCAGGTGGAGATGATGTTGCGTCGTCTTCTTCTTCAATAATCCGGGCAGACACGGTGGCAGCAGAAGAAGAGAACTCTGACTCTTCAAGTGATGGTGTGCTTCGCATCACAGCTCTTCTTGGAGGCGTGGTGTCAAATTTGAATCTCTCTTTGAAGCCATCCTCGTGCAGGTCAGCTTCAGTGCACATCATGGTGAGGCCTTTCCAAGTGCGGCGACAGGTCTCGTGTGCGACAAATGCATTCTTGGTTGCCAGATTTCTGATGCGATTGACGTCTTGCATGATGCTTCTCATCTGCCTCTTGAGCCAGTCGTGATGCCTATCTTGCTTTTGGTGAAGAGCCACAAGAAGCTCTCGGTCACTGAGTGAACGAGCGCGCTTCTTGGGACTCTTTGCAGCTGTGCTGTTAGTGGCTTCGGTTGATGCAGGAGCACGTGTGGTGCCGGCCATTGGATACACTCGGGAGAGAGCTTCAACACCTTCAATATTTTGAGTGAAGCTCTGGTGTTCTGCATTCTGAAGACTTAATGGTTGCTTGGCAGGCTCTGGATATATTGCTTCAGCAGATGTGTCTACATCTGGCAAAAATATCCTATGATTGCGGGCTGAGGGTTGATAGGAGATTGCAGAGTGAAGCTTGATCAGCCTCATAACCCAAGGAGCATAGAACTTCAATCCAAACAATTCTGAGGCAGATGCTGCAAGTTGACGGATGAAGAGATCCTGTGTGATGAAGCATTTGCCATGAAGAATGCAGAAGATGAGAGTCTTCATTGCACCGTTAATCGTTGCATATCGAGAGTGTCCCTTTACGGGCCAGAGAGTCCGCCTTATGATGTGATATATTGTTCTGGGCAGGTACTCTAAGTCTTCAACGAAGAACCTAGTTGGATATGGTGCATTAGGAGGCAATGGCTTCATCATTGAGAGCATCTGACTCATATCAGGCTCAGGACGTTGAAATATGCTCTCAATTGCTTCAGCATGGAGTTGGCATCCTTCTTCAAAGAATTCTCCAGGAGTGGGAAGGCCGGTAAGTTCAATTATGTCGAAAGCATTGGCTTCATGATGGACATTGCCGGTCATCCACTCCAGGACCCATGTCTTCGGATCTCTGTTATAGCCTTTGATATGCAGGGTGGCATAGAACTGGAGCAGAAGCTCTTCGTTCCAGTGCTCTTCATCGGTGATAAACGGCAGCAGACCCACTTGCTTGAAGCAATCCAGTGCTTCTTCCAGACCAGGCAGACCAGCAACAGCTTCAACCTCAAGGCGCTTGTGAGGAAAGATGCGGCCTTGGTTGTATAGGATGCATGAATAATAGCTGCGCTGTTGATGGCTCCAGAACCTATCTGATACAATCCGTTCCCTTGAATAAGGGTTCTTGGAGCTGTTGAAAAACGTGTTGTCTTCCCTGAAGCTGTTGATGTTGAAGGAGCCAGGAGCTGATGCAGGACCTGGGAACCTTGGCAGTCGTGGGATCGGCTTCTGGACCTGGGGCTTGTGCGCAATATGATAATTGAATTGGGGACCGGCAGCAGACTCGGGCACAGAAGGTTCAGGAGCAGTAGCTTCAGTGTCTTCTGAAGCTGTTGTTGGGGAGGGCTCCACATTTGCTTTGGCTTTACTTGTGGCAGCCTCAACATTTGCAGCCTCCACACGTGTAGTGGGAGGGACAAACTCAGGCACGTTCTCCTGGAGAACTGCTTCTTGTTGGTGCGGGGGAGTTGGAGCTTGTGGTATTTCTTCATGCTCTTTGGCTGAAGCAGCCGGAATGTCGTCAGCAGCCTGAGCCCTTGGCCCTTTGCGAAGCCTACGGAATGTAGGCGCCGGTGGAGTTGCAGTGGGTTGGGGCTCATCTTCCTCCTGTGGGCGATCTGCCCATGACGCATCTTGTGTGATTGGCGTCAATGGACGACCAATACTTATCAGTTCGCTTGTCTCAAGCTGAGGAAGGGCTGCATCACCTTGCACATTGTCTTGGAGACCAATGTCTTCAGCAGCGTTGGGTTCGTCTGCTGGAATGTCTTCAGCGTGCGGAGCCTCTGTGAAAGCAGGCTCATGCACAGTCAACTGACGATCTGCGTCAGGATAGCGGACGGAGAGGGGTTCAACTATCAAGGGCTCTGTGGGAGCAGCCCGAGATTTCTTGGTCTTGCGCTTCTTGATGGTGGGGTCAGAAGGAGAGGCTTCAGAGTGTTTCCTCTTCTTAGCTTCAGCCTCTGCAGTCCGTGTCTTCTTGAGCTGTGAGGCGGTTGATCGACTCTTTGGCTTCGAGCCAGTCGTTGCAGTGGGGAAGACAATCGGAGCAGTTTCTGACCTTGGCGCTTCTGGTTCAGGCACAGCAGGCTTCTTTTTCTTCTTCGCGGCCATCCTGGGGTCAATGCCGGGACGCCCAAGTGCCTTGCGCTTCTCGGCCTCATTGTAGGCCTGCACGCAGCGATCAGCCAGAGTCTTCATGCGCTCTCGCGAGCCTTGAGCTTCAGCACGCGTCTTCAAAAAGTTCTCTTTCATCTCGTGCAACATGATCTTGAAGTTTTTCACTTCTTGCACGCTGAGCTTGGCCACGTGCTTCTTGAACTGAGCCTTTTCATAATCAATTTTCTGCTTCAGTTCTACAATGCGTTGGGCTATTGCAAGTTCTGAAGCAATTGCCACCTTAAAGGCAACGCTGAGACCTGTGGGCAGCTGCAGATCATCGAAGCTGATGTCCGGTGAGGCAAACCATTCATCGATGAAGTTGTGAATGATGGCGACATCAAACAGAGGCAGATTGTTGAAGATTTCAGCCTCCTCCTTGCTCTTGATGAGCTGCTCAAGAGCATCATCTCCAGGATCTTCATCGCTTGAGAGATCAATGGTTTCGCACCGCAGAATGGCAGCAGCTGTGAGCTCTTTGCCTGTGTGTGGCTGAGGCTTCTTGGCTTCTTGGGGCTTGGAGACTCGTGATAAGTCTTCAGACTGCACACTGGCTTCAGGAGGTGCAGTTGCCAATGGCTTCGCTCTTGAGATTTTGGGAGAAGCGGCTGGCTTTGAAGCTTTTGGCTTCTTCTGCTTTGGCTTCGGCGCAGCAGGGGCGTCATCAGACTCAGTATCTGCTGGAGGGTCATTCACGGCAGTCCCTTGGACTAGGATGCGGGTGATGAGGCCTGCAAGATTGGCATACGGCCCGATGATATTGGGATCGGCGTCGCGTGTGCCATCTGCCCTTGGTTCAGATGGACCAGGGTTGAAGTCTAACCCCAGCTTCTTCTTGTTTTGCTTCGCAGAGTTCTGAGCAAATTGGAAGTTGCGCTTGAACAGATTGTCGCGACACCAGAGAAGTGATGACGGATGTGCTTCAGCTGGCTGTGGTCCTCTCACCATACATGGATAGAAGCCTTGAGCAATGGCTTCGTCTTTGGACCTGGGTACGAGATTTTTGTATAATACGTCTCCCCACGGTCTCTTGATGGCGCACTTCTCCGCATATTCCTGAGTGACGAAGCGGTATTGAAACCATTGCTCTGCCCAATATCTTCGAATCCATTGGATTCGTGTCTTGCGCTGACCATAGCTTTCTTCAGGATCAGTTTTGTACATCTCTGCCAATTCATCAGGCAGATCTTTGGACGTTTCACCACGTCTCTGTCTGCCTCCCTTCCTTGCTACTGTTTCTGAAGCCATGAATCTTAACTTGGAAGGCTTCAAGATGTTCAAAGGCTTCAAAGGCTTCCTTTTGCTTGACCAACAAGAACTGGCTTCAGGAGAGTTGATGTGATGCTGCAAGTACTCTGCAAATGAATGCAGACTATGAGAACCAAAGGATTCTCCCACGGACATGTACCTGTGACAGCATTAAGGTGCGAGGGAAGGGGAAGAGGTCATATGCATTCTCAGAAGATTTTGAAGATAAATCGGTTTATAAGACATTGACCTCATCGTGCGAAGACATTCACTTATAGATAAGAAGTTGGTTCCAGATTTGTACGAACCCATAGATCAGTACAAGTGAGGAATCTAACTGCTTTATGAAGCACAAGTGAATATACTAGGCATGTTATGAGATGCAGCGAGAGATCTAACTGGTGTGAAGAGAAACTTCTAACGGTTGAAAGTGACAGAACCAAGAGATCAAAAGAGGCTGTAAAAAGAGGTTTTATTTACCCCACTGGAACTGCTAGACGAAGTGGGAGTTGAGGCCGAGCAGTTCGATCCTCCGTGCCCTAACTTGGCGACGGAAGACACCTACGGCGACGGCGGAGAGAGCGATGTCCGCTGTCGGCGTGAAAACGGCGTCGAAGAGGTTGCGGCAGTGAAGCGCTTCGTCGCCGGCGTCGTCGAGAGCTAGCGGTGGCGCTAGGGTTCGTGCGAGGGTGGAAGAAGAGATAATGACCCCAGTGAATCGTGTATTTATAGGGATAGAGGCGGCACTGCGCTATTACGCAGGTGCCCCTGGCGGTTCGCATTTGAGGCACGCGTGGCCAGTTAGAGGAAGATTGGGGTTTGTTCCACGTCCCACGCACGCCTAAATTGTCGGGCGGTCGTTCCTACTTCTCCGGATCTTATGTGGAGGAATGAGCATTAAAAACGGACTTTTATGGTTGACTCAATGTCTTCAGCTGACAAGGACACAGTGAAGACATTTGACAGCTTCAACAGAATGCATATGACTTGGAGAGATAGAGTTTGAGGTAGAAAGCATGGAGAGGTTAGGGTACGATCACATTCACTTAGTTCAAAAGATTCAAACAAGAAGACATAGCTATAAGTGAATGCTGTAGAGGACAGAACATCAGTACATATATATATATATATCTATTTAATCAACGCAGTGAAGATAATCACGAAGACATATTGAGATTGAAGTCAAACCAAATGTGAAGACATTGCGAGGTAACGCCATGAGTGAAACACTTCAAAGTAGAACATTTGGTGGTGGCGTTACCCACCGTATAGGAAGTATTAGACCCAGACACGGCGCACAATTATCGTGGCGCTCCGAAGTCAAATTCCACATTAATGTATTCACACTTAGAATGTATGTCTTCATTGATTGAAGATATACGTTACTTCGTGTGTTGCACATCTAAGTCATCAATATGCATAAGAGTTAGGATGTGTGCCTGATCACAGGACATTTGAGGATTCCAAGATATTTAGCTCACACCGTAACTTGCAAAATCTCTTCTCATCCAAGGGCTTGGTGAAGATATCTGCTAATTGCTCTTCAGTGTTGATGTGTATGATATCAATATCTTCCTTCACAACATGATCTCTGAGAAAGTGATGACGAATTTCAATGTGCTTTGTCTTCGAGTGCTGAACTGGGTTGTTGGCGATCTTGATGGCGCTTTCGTTGTCGCAGTAAAGTGGCACTTGCTTCAGATGAATGCCATAATCCTTGAGTGTTTGCTTCATCCACAGAAGCTGAGCGCAGCAAGATCCAGCAGCAATGTATTCAGATTCAGCAGTGGAGAGAGATACACAGTTCTGCTTCTTTGAAGACCAACATACAAGTGATCGTCCCAGAAAATGACATGTGCCTGATGTAGATTTGCGATCAACTTTGTCACCAGCATAATCAGCATCCGAAAATCCAACCAAATCAAACTCTGAGCCCTTTGGATACCATAATCCTAGAGTTGGGGTGTGAGCCAAATATCGAAGAATTCGCTTCACAGCTAAGTGATGCGACTCCTTTGGTGCCGCTTGAAATCGAGCACACATGCAAACACTAAGCATGATATCTGGCCTAGATGCACATAAATAAAGCAAAGACCCAATCATGGAGCGGTATACCTTTTGATCGAACTCTTTACCATTGTCGTCAGGACCTAGATGATGTTTGGCCGGCATTGGTGTTGTGAAGCCTTTGCAGTCTTGCATACCGAACTTCTTCAGGCACTCTTTAAGATATTTCTCTTGAGATATGAAGATGCCGTTGCGTTGTTGCCGTATTTGAAGACCGAGGAAGAACTTCAGCTCCCCCATCATGGACATCTGATATTGCTCTTGCATCATATATCCAAACTCTTCACTGTACTTCTGATTTGTGCAGCCGAAGATAATGTCATCCACATATATTTGGCATACAAACAGTTCACCATCATATGTCTTCGTGAAAAGAGTGGGATCCAGGGAACCAGGTATGAAGCCTTTGCTCTTCAGAAAGTACTTGAGTGTATCATACCAGGCCCTAGGGGCTTGTTTGAGGCCATACAGTGCCTTGTTGAGCTTGTATACCATATCAGGATGTTTTGGATTTTCAAAGCCAGGTGGTTGTGCAACATACACTTCTTCTTCAATCTTGCCATTGAGAAAGGCACTTTTCACATCCATTTGATATAGAAGTATGTTATGATGATTTGCATAGGCCAGCAGTATGCGTATGGCTTCAAGCCTAGCCACAGGGGCAAATGTTTCATCGAAGTCAATGCCCTCCACTTGAGTATATCCTTGAGCAACGAGACGAGCTTTGTTTCTGACAACTTGACCATGCTCATCTTGCTTGTTGCGGTATATCCATTTGGTTCCTATTATGTTGTGCTTCTGTGGATCAGGACGCTTAACCAGTTCCCATACATTATTCAGCTCAAACTGTTGAAGCTCTTCTTGCATAGCTAGAATCCATTCAGGTTCCATGAAGGCTTCTCCAACTTTCTTGGGTTCTGATATTGAGACGAATGCGAAATGCCCACAGAAGTTTGCTAGCTGAGTTGCCCTTGAACGAGTGAGTGGACCAGGTGCATTGATGCTGTCAAGTATTTTGTCAATCTATACTTCATTTGCAACACGAGGATGTATAGGGCGAAGACTTTGCTCTTGCTGATCTGCGTTGTTGTTTGGAGGAATGTCTTCATGCTGAGCATTGTCTTCATGTGGATCAGGTGCTGAGATGATAAGTTCTTCTTCAGGATGAGCTTCAGAAGGTACAATCTCTCCAGTTCCCATAAGCTTGATTGATTCACTAGCTGGAACTTCATCTAGCACATTTGGCAATTGCTCTCTTTGTGATCCATTGGTTTCATCAAACCGTACATCCACTGTTTCAACCACTTTGTAATGGAAGAGATTGAAGACTCTGTAGGAGTGTGAATCCTTTCCATATCCAAGCATGAAGCCTTCATGTGCTTTTGGTGCAAATTTTGAGGTGTGGTGTGGGTCCTTGATCCAGCATTTTGCGCCAAATACTCTGAAGTAACTGACATTTGGCTTCTTGCCAGTTAGGAGTTCATAAGATGTCTTGTTCAGAAGCTTGTGAAGATAAACACGATTGATTGTATGGCATGCAGTGTCAATGGCTTCAGTCCAGAATTTTCTTGGAGTCTTGTATTCATCTAGCATTGTTCTGGCCATCTCAATGAGTGTTCTGTTCTTGCGTTCGACGACGCCATTTTGCTGTGGCGTGTATGGAGCTGAGAATTCATGTGTGATGCCCAAGGTATCCAGATATGTATAAAGGCCAGTGTTCTTGAATTCAGTGCCATTGTCACTTCTGATGTGCTTTATCTTGGCGTCAAAATTGTTCATAGCTCGATTTACGAAGCGCCTGAAGACATCCTGCACTTCAGTCTTGTAAAGGATTATATGCACCCAAGTATATCTAGAATAATCATCAACAATTACGAAGCCATAGAGGCAAGCAGAAGTAGTAAAAGTTGAGTAGTGAGTGGGACCGAAAAGATCCATGTGAAGCAGCTCGAAGGGTTGAGTAGTAGTCATGATTGTCTTCGAAGGATGTTTTGCCCTTGTCATCTTTCCTGCTTCACAGGCACCGCATAAATGATCTTTCTTGAACTTGACGCCCTCGATGCCTATGACGTGCTTTTTCTTCGCAAGGGTGTGGAGGTTCCTCATGCCAGCATGCCCAAGCCTTCGATGCCAAAGCCAGCATTCTGAAGCTTTTGCAAGAAGACATACTGCGAGTTGTGGTCCTGCTGAGAAATCTACCACGTACAAATCACCTTTTCGATACCCTTCAAACACTAGAGATTTGTCAGATTCCATTAGCACCAGGCAGCGATATTTTCCAAACATTACAATCATATTCAAATCGCAAAGCATTGAGACAGACACTAAGTTGAAGCCAAGGGATTCAACAAGCATGACTTTATCCATGTGTTGATCCTTTGTGATTGCAACTCTACCTAGACCCAATACCTTACTTTTACCAGTGTCAGCAAATGTGATGTGGCTCTTGTCTGATGGATGTAAAGTTGAGTCCATAAGAAGGCTTCTTCTGCCAGTCATGTGATTTGTACACCCACTGTCAATAATCCATTCTGAAGACTTTGAAGTCGCTGGTGTCGTACCCTACAGTGCAGTTAGGGGGATAGGCTTCATGAAGAGAATTGTGAAGCATAAACATTTGACGAACCAGTGGGTTATGAAAACTTAGATCCAGATTAGGACTAATAGGGAGAGTAGCATGCGATTCAGGAACGAAGTACATAATGATGCCATTTGGGCAGTTTATCTTGCGCCCCACAAGATTTTTATGGTCCCCAGCAATAGCATCAGAAGATTTTGTTTTTGTGCTGGAGACCTTTCCCTGCAAAAGAGAGTTAAGCTTTCTTAACCACCCACATCTTCAAGGGTGGCTTAGAAGCTATAAGTCTAAGTGCAGCATCTGAGAATTTTGGCTTTGAAGCCTTAGCAAACAGTCTAGCAGGTGGACAATAATACTCATAGGAATAAGCAGAATAATTTTTGGTCATATGAACATGACGGTTCGATGAACCGCTCTCATATTCATATGCCTGAGTATGGTTTCCCTGCAAAACATTTGCATTAGTGTGACTCAGGTGAGTCCTCTGTCTGTATGAAGCCTTTGGACCATATGAAGCCTTTGGTCTGAGGTTTGTCTTCTTCAAGTGAGGTGTCAAGAAGACATTCACAGGAAGATTTTCAAGACATTTTTTCGGAACCCAGATCTTCTTCAAGGGCGGTCCATTCCTGCAGTTAGTACCAATGTACCTAGCAAATACTTCACCATTCTGACTCTTAAACAGTTTGTAGTTTGCATCAAAGGATTCATCAATGATAATGGGATTAGCACAAGTGAAGCCAGATAGATTGGATGGATCTGCTGAGGATTCCTTTGCAGCAACCCATGTGGTTTTGGGGTACTGCTCAGGTTTCCAGTAAGAGCCATCTGCATTAATTTTCCTCACGAACCCAACACCCTCTTTCCTAGGGTTTCGGTTCAGAATCTGCTTCTTAAGGACATCACATAGTGTTTGATGCCCTTTCAGACTTTTGTACATTCCTGTTTCAAGCAATGTCTTCAACCTAGCATTCTCATCAGCAATAGCAGTGGTATCCTCAGGAGAGGGGTTAGTTACCACGTTAACAGTTGAGGATATTGCAACAGTAGTAGCAGTGGAACATTCAGCAACAGAATTAGCATTATCACGCTCAATGCATTTAAGACATGGCGGTTCAAATCCTTCCTGAGCGGGACTGATCTGTTCAGAGCGAAGTGACTCATTTTCCTTTTGAAGATCTTCATGATCCGCTCTCAACTTCTCAAGATCTTGCTTCTTTTGAAGATAATCATAGGAGAGCTTTTCTTGAGTAGTTGAGAGAGTCTCAAGACGATCTTCAAGTTCCTGATACTTAACGTGAAGATTTTTTATGTCTTCAATTAAGGATTCAGAATGAGTCATTTCGGCACCCAACAGATCATCGCTTCTGTCTAACAGTTTTTGAATATGTTCCATAGCTTTCTGTTGTTCAGTTGCAATTTTAGCAAGTGTTCTGTAGCTAGGTTTTGAATCACATTCAGATTCATCGTCACTAGATGTTTCATAGCGAGTAGTGCGTGTGTTTACCTTGGCACCGCGTGCCATGAAGCAGTAGGTAGGAGTGGAGTCGTTCTTGTCATTTGCGTCGGTGTCGGTGATGCAGTCATTGTCTTCAGTGTTGAAGATGGACTTGGCTACGTATGCTGTAGCCAGACTCGCAATGCCAGAATCAGACTCCTCCTCAGACTCCACCTCTGCCTCCTCAGATGCGGACTCCTCTTCTGAATCCATCTCCTTTCCAACAAACGCACGTGCCTTGCCAAATGAGCTCTTCTTGTGTGATGAAGACTTTGATGAAGACTTGGAAGAAGACTTTGAGTGTTTCTTCTTCTTCTTGTCGTCAGAATCATATTCCTTGCTCTTCTTCTTCCTTCTATTCTCATTGTCCCACTGTGGACACTCAGAGATGAAGTGCCCAGTTTTCTTGCACTTGTGACATGTTTTCTTCTTGTAGTCATGAGCAGAAGCTTCATCATTCCTTGAGCTTGATCGTGAAGATTTTCTGAAGCCTTTCTTCTTGGTGAATTTTTGGAACTTCTTCACTAGCATTGCAAGTTCTCTTCCAATGTCTTCAGGATCATCAGAACTGCAGTCAGATTCTTCTTCAGATGAGGAGACAGCTTTTGCCTTCAAGGCTCGAGTTCGCCCATAGTTTGGACCGTAGATATCTCTTTTCTCAGAAAGCTGAAACTCATGTGTGTTGAGCCTCTCAAGTATGTCAGACGGATCGAGTGTCTTGAAATCAGGACGTTCTTGAATCATCAGGGCCAGGATGTCAAACGAACTATCAAGTGATCTCAGCAACGTCTTGACGATTTCATGTTTGGTGATCTCAGTGGCGCCGAGGGCTTGAAGCTCGTTTGTGATGTCAGTAAGTTTGTCAAATGTGTGCTGGACATTCTCATTGTCATTTCGCTTGAAGCGGTTGAAGAGATTGCGAAGGACACTGATTCTTTGATCTCTTTGGGTTGAGATGCGTTCATTAACTTTGAAGAGCCAGTCCCAGACCAGTTTGGATGTCTTCAAAGCACTCACACGGCCATACTGTCCTTTGGTCAGATGACCACAGATGATATTCTTAGCAGTAGAGTCCAGTTGAACGAATTTCTTGACATCAACAGCAGTGACACCTTCTCCAGCCTTGGGAACGCCGTTCTCGACGACATACCATAGGTCGACATCAATGGCTTCAAGATGCATGCGCATCTTATTCTTCCAGTAGGGATATTCAGTTCCATCAAAGACGGGGCAAGCAGCGGAGACTTTGATTATCCCTGCAGTCGACATAGCTAAAACTCCAGGTGGTTAAACCGAACCACACAGAACAAGGGAGCACCTTGCTCTGATACCAATTGAAAGTGTGTTATATCGACTAGAGGGGGGTGAATAGGCGATTTTTATGAAAGTCTTCAAAACGTGAGAGTTATGAAGACAAACAGTGAAGATTATGCCTATTACTAAGCAGTGGAAGTTAGATTACACTAGGCCAGCCATGATCATGTATTCAATAGAATGAAAGCACAATGACAAACAGCTTCAGTGTAATAAGGATCAGGTAGGAAGAAGTTATGAAGCCAAACAGATCACGCATTCACGTTGTGAAGACAAATGATAAAGCAAGCATGCAATGACTTCACAATGAATAACAGTAAGTCTAAGGAAGTGAAGATGAAACCAGTGACACGTTGAAGACAATGATTTGTTGGACCAGTTCCAGTTGCTGTGACAACTGTACGTCTGGTTGGAGCGGCTAGGTATTTAAACCAAAGGACACACAGTCCCGGACACCCAGTCAAGGACACTTAGTCCAAGACACCCAGTCCTCACCGTATTCTCCTTGAACTAAGGTCACACAGACCTCGTCCAATCACTCGTGGTAAGTCTTCAGGCGACTTCCAAACCTTCACAGACTTCGTTCATTGGCAATCCACAATTTCTCTTGGATGCTCAGAACGCGACGCCTAACCGTCTGGAGGATGCACAGTCCTCAAGTGTAATAAGTCTTCAGATCACTCAGACACAAAGACTTAAGTGATGCCCAATTTACTCTGGCTCTGGGTGGCTAGGGCTTTTCTCCTCACTAGGAATTTTTTCTTTCAAAGGCTTCGAGGTGGGTTGCTCTCAAACGACAAAAGCCGTGCACTGAAATCTGAGCAGCCAACCGTTTATGGTTGTGGGGGTGGGCTATTTATAGCCACTTGGCAACCCGACCTGATTTGTCCGAAATGACCCTGGGTCACTAAGGAACTGACACGTGTACCAACGCTCGAATTTTGAACTCACACGGCAACTTTACTTGGGCTACAAGTAAAGCTGACTTGTCTGACTCTGGACAAGATTTTCTCTCATAGTCTTTGCTCGAAGACATAGGATTTGAATTAGGCATCACTTCAGTCATTCTGACTGGTTCTCTTGGACCCCACTTAACAGTACGGTGGTTCCTATGACACAACATGAATGAAATAAAACCACGAAGGATCTAAGTCTTCGAGTTCCATAAGCTTCATAGGAAGTCTTCTCATGTCATTGTCTTCAATATGAATATCTTCATAAACCACCATTGTATTCAATGTCTTCGTACATTTTTAGGGGTCATCTCTGGTAGTAAAACCGAATCAGTGAGGGACTTCTACCTGTGTTTTCCTGCAATTCTCACAAACACATCAGTCCCTCAACTAGGTTTGTCGTCAATACTCCAAAACCAACTAGGGGTGGCACTAGATGCACTTACAGGTTCCTGTGACACCTACACCAATTAGTGAGGAAGCCAATGATGATGATCATGAAACTATAGATCAAGTTACTACCGAACCTCGTAGGTCAACCAGAGTAAGATCCGCACCAGAGTGCTATGGTAATCCTGTTCTGGAGGTCATGTTACTTGACCATGACGAACCTACGAACTATGAGGAAGCGATGATGAGCCCAGATTCCGCAAAATGGCTTGAGGACATGAAATTTGTGATGGGATCCACGTATGAGAACAAAGTGTGGACTTTGGTTGACTTGCCCGATGATCGGCAAGCCATAGAGAATAAATGGATCTTCAAGAAGAAGACTGACGCTGACGGTGACGTTACTTTCTACAAAGCTCGACTTGTTGCGAAAGGTTTTCGACAAGTTCAAGGAGTTGACTACGATGAGACCTTCTCACCCGTAGCGATGCTTAAGTCCGTCTGAATCATGTTAGCAATTGCCGCATTTTATGATTATGAAATTTGGCAAATGGACGTAAAGACTGCATTCCTGAATGGATTTCTGGAAGAAGAGTTGTATATGATGCAACCTGAAGGTTTTATCGATCCGAAGGGTGCTAACAAAGTGTGCAAGCTCCAGCGATCCATTTATGGACTGGTGCAAGCCTCTCGGAGTTGGAATAAACGTTTTGATAGTGTGATCAAAGCATATGGTTTTATACAGACTTTTGGAGAAGCCTGTATTTATAAGAAAGTGAGTGGGAGCTCTATAGCATTTCTAATATTATATGCGGATAAGATATTGTTGATTGGAAATGATATAGAATTTCTAGATAGCATAAAATGATACTTGAATAAGAGTTTTTCAATGAAAGACCTCAGTGAAGCTGCTTATATATTGGGCATCAAGATCTATAGAGATAGATCAAGACACTTAATTGGACTTTCACAAAGCACATACCTTTATAAAGTTTTGAAAAAGTTCAAAATGGATCAAGCAAAGAAAGGGTTCTTGCCTGTGTTACAAGGTGTGAAGTTGAGTAAGACTCAATGCCCGACCACTGTAGAAGATAGAGAGAAAATGAAAAGTGTTCCCTATGCTTCAGCCATAGGCTCTATCATGTATGCAATGTTGTGTACCATACCTAATGTGTTCCTTGCTATTAGTTTAGCAGGGAGGTACCAAAGTAATCCAGGAGTGGATCACTGGACAGCGGTCAAGAACATCCTGAAATACCTGAAAAGGACTAAGGATATGTTTCTCGTTTATGGAGGTGACAAAGAGCTTGTCATAAATGGTTACATCGATGCAAGCTTTAACACTGCTCCGGACGATTCTAAATCACAAACCGGATAAGTGTTTATATTGAACGGTGGAGCTGTCAGTTGGAGCAGTTCTAAACAAAGCGTCGTGGCGGGATCTACGTGTGAAGCGGAGTACATAATTGCTTCGGAAGCAGCAAATGAAGGAGACTGGATGAAGGAGTTCATATCCGATCTAGGTGCCATACCTAGTGCATCGGGTCCATATTTCACAACAGAACCAAACACATCAAGAGACGCTTCAATTCCATCCGCGATCAAGTCCTGGTGGGAGACATAGAGACTTGCAAGATACATACAGATCTGAATGTTGTAGACCCGTTGACTAAGCCTCTCTCACGAGCAAAACATGATCAGCACCAAGGCTTCATGGGTGTTAGAATCATTACTGTGTAATCTAGATTATTGACTCTAGTGCAAGTGGGAGACTGAAGGAAATATGCCCTAGAGGAAATAATAAAGTTATTATTTATTTTCTTATTTCATGATAAATGTTTATTATTCATTCTAGAATTGTATTAACCGGAAACATAATACATGTGTGAATACTGTTGGGGAACGTAGCATAAATTCAAAATTTTCCTACGTGTCACCAAGATCTATCTATGGAGTCATCTAGCAACGAGGGAGGAGTGGATCTACATACCCTTGTAGATCGCGCGCGGAAGCGTTCAAGAGAACGGGGTTGATGGAGTCGTACTCGTCGTGATCCAAATCACCGATGATCCTAGCGCCGAACGGACGGCACCTCCGCGTTCAACACACGTACGGAGCAGCGACGTCTCCTCCTTCTTGATCCAGCAAGGGGGGAGGAGAGTTTGATGGAGATCCAGCAGCACGACGGCGTGGTGGTGGAAGTAGCGGGATTCCAACAGGGCTTCGCCAAGCGCTGCGGGAGGAGGGAGAGGGAGGCGCCAGGGCTTAGGTTTTGCTGCCCTCCCTTCCCCCCCACTATATAGGGCCAAGGGAGAGGGGGGCGCAACCTTTGGCCCTTCCTCCAAGGAAGGGTGCGGCCAGGGGAGGAGTCCCTCCTCCCCAAGGCACCTCGGAGGTGCCTTCCCCCTTTAGGACTCTTCCTTTCCCTCTTCTCTTGGCGCATGGGCCTCTTGGGGCTGGTGCCCTTGGCCCATATAGGCCAAGGCGCACCCCCTACAGCCCATGTGCCCCCCCGGGGCAGGTGGCCCCACCCGGTGGACCCCCGGGACCCTTCCGGTGGTCCCGGTACAATACCGGTGACCCCGAAACTTGTCCCGATGGCCGAAATAGCACTTCCTATATATAATTATTTACCTCCGGACCATTCCGGAACTCCTCGTGACGTCCGGGATCTCATCTGGGACTCCGAACAACTTTCGGGTTACCGCATACTAATATCTCTATAACCCTAGCGTCACCGAACCTTAAGTGTGTAGACCCTACGGGTTCGGGAGACATGCAGACATGACCGAGATGACTCTCCGGTCAATAACCAACAGAGGGATCTGGATACCCATGTTGGCTCCTACATGCTCCATGATGATCTCATCGGATGAACCACGATGTCAAGGACTTAATCAATCCCGTATACAATTCCCTTTGTCTAGCGGTACGATACTTGCCCGAGATTCGATCGTCGATATCCCGATACCTTTGTTCAATCTCGTTACCGGCAAGTCTCTTTACTCGTTCCGTAACACATCATCCCATGATCAACTCCTTGATCACATTGTGCACATTATGATGATGTCCTACCGAGTGGGCCCAGAGATACCTCTCCGTCACATGGAGTGACAAATCCCAGTCTCGATTCGTGCCAACCCAACAGACACTTTCGGAGATACCTGTAGTGTACCTTTATAGCCACCCAGTTACGTTGTGACATTTGGCACACCCAAAGCACTCCTACGGTATCCGGGAGTTGCACAATCTCATGGTCTAAGGAAATGATACTTGACATTAGAAAAGCTTTAGCATACGAACTACATGATCTTGTGCTAGGCTTAGGATTGGGTCTTTGTCCATCACATCATTCTCCTAATGATGTGATCCCATTATCAATGACATCCAATGTCCATGGTCAGGAAACCGTAACCATCTATTGAGCAACGAGCTAGTCAACTAGAGGCTTACTAGGGACATGGTGTTGTCTATGTATCCACACATGTATCTGAGTTTCCTATCAATACAATTCTAGCATGGATAATAAACGATTATCATGAACAAGGAAATATAATAATAACTAATTTATTATTGCCTCTAGGGCATATTTCCAACAGTCTCCCACTTGCACTAGAGTCAATAATCCAGTTCACATCGATATGTGATTAACACTCAAGGTCACATCCCCATGTGACTAACACCCAAAGAGTTTACTAGAGTCAATAATCTAGCTCACATTACCATGTGATTAACACTCGATGAGTTCTGGGTTTGAACATGTTATGCTTGTGAGAGATGTTATAGTCAATGGATCTGAATCTTTCAGACCGGTATGTACTTCGCAAATCTCTATGTCATCTTGTAGATGCAGCTACTACGCTATATATGGAGCCATTTCAAATAACTGTTCTACTTGGAGCTATTCTAAATTGTTGCTCCATTATACGTATCCGGTATCTCTACTCAGAGCTATCCGGATAGGTGTTAAGCTTGCATCGACGTAACTCTTTACGTCGAACTCTTTATCACCTCCATAACCGAGAAACATATCCTTATTCCTCTAAGGATAATTTAGACCGCTATCTGGTGATTTACTCCTAGATTACCTTTGTACCCTCTTGCCAGATATGTGGCAAGGCACACATCAGGTGCGGTACTCAGCATGGCATACCGTATAGAGCCTATGGCAAAAGCATAGGGGACGACATTCGTCCTTTCTCTTTCTTCTGCCATGGTCGAGCTTTAAGTCTTAACTTCATACCTTACAACTCAGGCAAGAACTCCTTCTTTGACTGATCCATCTTGAACACCTTCAAGATCATGTCAAGGTATGTGCTCATTTGAAAGTACCATTAAGCGTTTTTGATCTATCCTTATAGATCTTGATGCTCAATGTTCAAGTAGCTTAATCCAGGCTTTCCATTGAAAAACACTTTCCAAATAACCCTATATGCTTTCCAAAATTCTATGTCATTTCTGATTAACAACATGTCAAAAACATATATTCATCAGAAATTCTATAGTGCTCCCACTCACTTCTTTGGAAATACAAGTTTCTCATAAACTTTGTATACACCGAAAATCTTTGATCATCTCATCAAAGCATACATTCCAACTCCGAGATGCTTACTCCAGTCCTTAGAAGGATTGCTGGAGCTTTGCATACTTATTAGCATATTTCAGGATTGAAAAAACCTTCCGGTTGTATCACATACAACCTTTCCTCAAGAAAATCGTCGAGGAAACAATGGTTTTTGACATCCTATCTGCAAGATTTCATAAATAATGCAGTAATCGCTAATATAATTCCAACAGACTCTTAGCATTGCTACGAGTGAGAAAGTCTCATCATAGTCAACTCCTTGAACTTGTCGGAAAAAATCTTAACGACAAGTCGAGCTTTCTTAATGGTGATACTTACCATCATTGTCCGTCTTCCTTTTTAAAATCCATCTGTACTCAATAGCCTTACGACCATCGAGCCGTTCTGCCAAAGTCTTCACTTTGTTTTCATACATGGATCCTCTCTCGGATATTATGGCCTCGAGCCATTTATCGGAATCCGGGCCCACCATCGCTTCTCCATAGCTCGTAGGTTCATTGTTGTCTAGTAACATGACTTCCAAGACAGGATTACATACCACTCTGAAGTAGTACGCATCCTTGTCATCCCACGAGGTTTGGTAGTGACTTGATCTGAAGTTTCATGATCACTATCATAAGCTTCCACTTCAATTGGTGTAGGTGCCACAGGAACAACTTCCTGTGCCCTGCCACACACTAGTTGAAGAGACGGTTCAACAACCTCATCAAGTCTCCACCATCCTCCCACTCAATTCTTTCGAGAGAAATTTTTCCTCGAGAAAGGACCCGATTCTAGAAACAATCCCTTATTGCTTTCGGATCTGAGACAGGAGGTATACCCAACTGTTTTGGGTGTCCTATGAAGATGCATTTATCTGCTTTGGGTTCGAGCTTATCAGCCTGAAACTTTTTTCACATAAGCGTCGCAGCCCCAAACTTTTAAGAAATGACAGCTTAGGTTTCTTTAAACCATAGTTCATACGGTGTCATCTCATCGGAATTATGTGGTGCCCTATTTAAAGTAAATGTGGTTGTCTCTAATGCCTAACCCATAAACTATTGTGGTAATTCAATAAGAGACATCATGGTATGCATCATATCCAATAGGGTGCAGTTATGATGTTCGGACACACCATCACACTATGGTGTTCCAGGCTGTATTAGTTGTGAAACAATTTCCACAATGTCTTAATTCTGTGCCAAACTCGTAATTCAGATATTCATCTCTATGATCATATCATAGATATTTTATCCTCTTGTCACGACGATCTTTCAACTTCATCCTGAAATTACTTGAACCTTTCAATAATTCAGACTCGTGATTCATCAAGTAAATATACTCAACATCTACTCAAATCATCTGTGAAGTAAGAACATAACGATATCCACTACATGCCTCAGCACTCATTGGACTGCACACATCAAAATGTATTACTTCCAACAAGTTGCTTTCTAGTTCCATTTCACTGAAAACGAGGCTTTCAGTCATCTTGCCCATGTGGTATGATTTGCATGTCTCAAGTGATTCAAAATCAAGTGAGTCCAAACGGTCCATTTGCATGGAGTTTCTTCATGCATATACACCAATAGACATGGTTCGCATGTCTCAAACTTTTCAAAAATGAGTGAGCCCAAAGATCCATCAACATGGAGCTTCTTCATGCGTTTTATACCGATATGACTTAAGTGGCAGTGCCACAAGTAGGTGGTACTATCATTACTATCTTATATCTTTTGGCATGAACATGTGTATCACTATGATCGAGATTCAATGAACCATTCATTTTAGGTGCAAGACCATTGAAGGTATTATTCAAATAAACAGAGTAACCGTTATTCTCCTTAAATTAATAACCATATTGCGATAGACATAATCCAATCATGTCTATGCTCAACGCAAACACCAATCTCGATGGTAGAGGGAGCGTGCGATGCTTGATCATATCAACATTGGAAACACTTCCAACACATATCGTCAGCTCACCTTTAGCTAGTCTCCGTTTATTCCGTAGCTTTTATTTCGAGTTACTAACACTTAGCAACCGAACCGGTATCTAATACCCTGGTGCTACTAGGAGTACTAGTAAAGTACACATCAACACAATGTATATCCAATATACTTCTATCGACCTTGCCAGCCTTCTCATCTACCAAGTATCTAGGGTAATTCTGCTCCAGTGGTTGTTCCCCTTATTACAGAATCACTTAGTCTCGGGTTTGGGTTCAACCTTGGGTTTCTTCACTAGAGCAGCAGCTGAATTGCCGTTTCATGAAGTATCCCTTCGTGTCCTTGCCCTTCTTGAAACTAGTGGTTTCACCAACCATCAACAATTGATGCTCCTTCTTGATTTCTACTTTTGTGGTGTCAAACATCGCGAATAACTCAAGGATCATCATATATGTCCCTGATATATTATAGTTCATCACGAAGCTCTAGCAGCTTGGTGGTAATGACTTCGGAGAAACATCACTATCTCATCTGGAAGATCAACTCCCACTCGATTCAAGCGATTGTTGTACTCAGACAATCTGAGCACAAGTTCAACAATTGAGCTTTTCTCCCTTAGTTTGCAGGCTAAGAAAATCGTCGGAGGTCTTATACCTCTTGACGTGGGCACGAGCCTGAAATCCCAATTTCAGCCCTCGAAACATCTCATATGTTTCGCGACGTTTCAAAACGTCTTCGGTGCCTCAACTCTAAACCGTTTAACTGAACTATCACGTAGTTATCAAAATGTGTATGTCAGATGTTCGCAACATCCACAGACGACGTTCGAGGTTCAGGACACTGAGCGGTGCATTAAGGACATAAGCCTTCTATGAAGCAATGAGGACAATCCTCAGTTTACGGACCTAGTCCGCATAATTGCTACTATCAACTTTCAACTAAATTTTCTCTAGGAACATATCTAAACAGTAGAACTGAAGCGCGAGCTACGACATAATTTGCGAAGACCTTTTGACTATGTTCAGGATAAGTAAGTTCATCTTATGAACTCCCACTCAGATAGACATCCCTCTAGTCATCTAAGTGATTACATGATCCGAGTCAACTAGGCCGTGTCCGATCATCACGTGAGATGGACTAGTCAACATCGGTGAACATCTTCATGTTGATCGTATCTTCTATACGACTCATGCTCGACCTTTCAGTCTCTTGTGTTCCGAGGCCATGTCTGTACATGCTAGGCTCGTCAAGTCAACCTAAGTGTTTCGCGTGTGTAAATCTGTCTTACACCCGTTGTATGTGAACGTAAGAATCTATCACATCCGATCATCACGTGGTGCTTCGAAACGACGAACTTTCGCAACGGTGCACAGTTACGGGGAACACTTTCTTGAAATTTTAATGAGGGATCATCTTATTTACTACCGTCGTTATAAGCAAATAAGATGCAAAAACATGATAAACATCACATGCAATCAAATAATAGTGACATGATATGGCCAATATCATATAGCTCCTTTGATCTCCATCTTGGGGCTCCATGATCATCTTGTCACCGGCATGACACCATGATCTCCATCATCATGATCTCCATCATCGTGTCTCCATGAAGTTGCCTCGCCAACTATTACTTCTACTACTACATCTAACGGTTAGCAATAAAGTAAAGTAATTACATGACGTTTATGTTGACACGCTGGTCATAAATAAATTAAGACAACTCCTATGGCTCCTGCCGGTTGTCATACTCATCGACATGCAAGTCGTGATTCCTATTACAAGAACATGATCAATCTCATACATCACATATATCATTCATCACATCCTTTTGGCCATATCACATCACATAGCATACCCTGCAAAAACAAGTTAGACGTCCTCTAATTGTTGTTTGCATGTTTTACGTGGCTGCTATGGGTTTCTAGCAAGAACGTTTTTTACCTACGCAAAGACCACAACGTGATATGCCAATTGCTATTTAGCCTTCATAAGGACCCTTTTCATCGAATCCGATCCGACTAAAGTGGGAGAGACAGACACCCGCTAGCCACCTTATGCAACTAGTGCATGTCAGTCGGTGGAACCAGTCTCACGTAAGAGTACGTGTAAGGTCGGTCCGGGCCGCTTCATCCCACAATGCCGCCGGAATCAAGATAAGACTAGTAACGGCAAGCATATTGAACAAAATCAACGCCGACAACTACTTTGTGTTCTACTCGTGCATAGTAACTACGCATAGACCTAGCTCATGATGCCACTGTTGGGGAACGTAGCATAAATTCAAAATTTTCCTACGTGTCACCAAGATCCGTCTATGGAGTCATCTAGCAACGAGGGAGGAGTGGATCTACATACCCTTGTAGATCGCGCGCGGAAGCGTTCAAGAGAACGGGGTTGATGGAGTCGTACTCGTCGTGATCCAAATCACCGATGATCCTAGCGCCGAACGGACGGCACCTCCGCGTTCAACACACGTACGGAGCAGCGACGTCTCCTCCTTCTTGATCCAGCAAGGGGGAGGAGAGGTTGATGGAGATCCAGCAGCACGACGGCGTGGTGGTGGAAGTAGCGGGATTCCAACAGGGCTTCGCCAAGCGCTGCGGGAGGAGGGAGATGTGTCATGGGAGGGAGAGGGAGGCGCCAGGGCTTAGGTTTTGCTGCCCTACCTTCCCCTCACTATATATAGGGCCAAGGGAGAGGGGGGCGCAGCCTTTGGCCCTTCCTCCAAGGAAGGGTGCGGCCAGGGGAGGAGTCCCTCCTCCCCAAGGCACCTCGGAGGTGCCTTCCCCCTTTAGGACTCTTCCTTTCCCTCTTCTCTTGGCGCATGGGCCTCTTGGGGCTGGTGCCCTTGGCCCATATAGGCCAAGGCGCACCCCCTACAGCCCATGTGGCCCCCCGGGGCAGGTGGCCCCACCCGGTGGACCCCCGGGACCCTTCCGGTGGTCCCGGTACAATACCGGTGACCCCGAAACTTGTCCCGATGGCCGAAATAGCACTTCCTATATATAATTCTTTACCTCCGGACCATTCCGGAACTCCTCTTGACGTCCGGGATCTCATCCGGGACTCCGAACAACTTTCGGGTTACCGCATACTAATATCTCTATAACCCTAGCGTCACCGAACCTTAAGTGTGTAGACCCTACGGGTTCGGGAGACATGCAGACATGACCGAGATGACTCTCCGGTCAATAACCAACAGCGGGATCTGGATACCCATGTTGGCTCCCACATGTTCCACGATGATCTCATCGGATGAACCACGATGTCAAGGACTTAATCAATCCCGTATACAATTCCCTTTGTCTAGCGGTACGATACTTGCCCGAGATTCGATCGTCGGTATCCCGATACCTTGTTCAATCTCGTTACCGGCAAGTCTCTTTACTCGTTCCGTAACACATCATCCCGTGATCAACTCCTTGATCACATTGTGCACATTATGATGATGTCCTACCGAGTGGGCCCAGAGATACCTCTCCGTCACATGGAGTGACAAATCCCAGTCTCGATTCGTGCCAACCCAACAGACACTTTCGGAGATACCTGTAGTGTACCTTTATAGCCACCCAGTTACGTTGTGACGTTTGGCACACCCAAAGCACTCCTACGGTATCCGGGAGTTGCATAATCTCATGGTCTAAGGAAATGATACTTGACATTAGAAAAGCTTTAGCATACGAACTACATGATCTTGTGCTAGGCTTAGGATTGGGTCTTTGTCCATCACATCATTCTCCTAATGATGTGATCCTGTTATCAATGACATCCAATGTCCATGGTCAGGAAACCGTAACCATCTATTGATCAACGAGCTAGTCAACTAGAGGCTTACTAGGGACATGGTGTTGTCTATGTATCCACACATGTATCTGAGTTTCCTATCAATACAATTCTAGCATGGATAATAAACGATTATCATGAACAAGGAAATATAATAATAACTAATTTATTATTGCCTCTAGGGCATATTTCCAACAAATACGTAGACACACAAAGTGTCACTAGTATGCTTGTACTTGACTAGCTCATTAATCAAAGATGGTTATGTTTTCTAACCATAGACATGAGTTGTCATTTGATAAACGGGATCACATCACTAGGAGAATGATGTGATTGACTTGACCCATTCTGTTATCTTAGCACTTGATCGTTTTAGTTTAATACTATTGCTTTCTTCATGACTTATACATGTTCCTATGACTATGAGATTATGCAACTCCTGATTACCGGAGGAACACTTTGTGTGCTACCAAATGTCACGACGTAACTGGGTGATTATAAAGGTGCTCTACAGGTATCTACGATGGTACTTGTTGAGTTGGCATAGATCGAGATTAGGATTTGTCACTCCGATTGTCGGAGAGTTATCTCTGGGCCCTCTCGGTAATGCACGTCACTATAAGCCTTGCAAGAAAAGCAACTAATGAGTTAGTTGGGCCTTGCTGGAGGAGTTTTATTCAAAGCGAACTATCAAGGGGTTCCCATAACACCCAACCGCGTAAGGAACACAAAATCAAGGAACATAACACCGGTATGACGGAAACTAGGGCGGCAAGAGTGGAACAAAACACCAGGCATAAGGCCAAGCCTTCCACCCTTTACCAAGTATATAGATGAATTAAAGTAAATAAGATATAATAATGATATCCCAACAATATCCATGTTCCAACATGGAACAAACTGCATCTTCACCTGCAACTAGCAACGCTATAAGAGGGGCTGAGCAAAGCGGTAACATAGCCAAACAACGGTTTGTTAGGAAAGGTGGGTTAGAGGCTTGACATGGAAATATGGGAGGCATGATATAGCAAGTGTTAGGTAACGCGACATAGCAATAGAGCGAAGAACTAAGCAAGCAAAGTGATTTCGAGGGTATGGTCATCTTGCCTGCAAAGTTCTCAGAGTTGACGAAAGCTTGATCCTCGAAAGGTACTCAACAGGTTCCTCGATCACGTACTCGTCTCCCGGCTCTACCCAAAGCAAGAACACAAGCAAAGGACCAACAATCAATCACGATGCAATGCGCAAGCAACATGATGCAAAACATGGCATGATATGCGAGATGTGATATGTAATGCATATGCGGGCTCCGGAAAGGAAAGATTGATCAAGACATCAACTTGGCAAACCAAATATGACGCTGGGAAAGATGAGACGATTCCGGTCGAAAACGATATAAAGATCACCGGAATCGGATGCATGGTTTGCAAATGGCAAGCAAAACAAGAATGGCACAATTCTGCGATTAACAGCACGATGCCATCTAGAATGCCACAAGAAACTAAGCTACTGCACTCCAACATAACAACAAATAACATGGTAGTGATCTACTCAAGTTGGTTGACAAAAGATGAACACTGAGCTACGACTAAAACACACAAGAGCAGGTTCAAACAAGCATGGCAAAAGTGCAAAAGATATCAGCATTACAGACTTAGTGAAAATACTAACATGTCAGGAATTAACAACAGGAAGCAATGTTTAGAGCAAGCAAACAACATGCTACAGGAACTTATAATAGCAAACAAAGGCATGGCATGAATCTACTAAATGCATAGATCAAAAGTCCCTTACTGGCCATGAGCCAAAAAGGCACAGAAGATATGATGGCACCCATGTAAACATAGCAAGCTTTATTAACAGTTTCAGACTTAGCAGAAAATTGAGCATGGCATAA